>NW_028246841.1:0-35981 GCF_964263255.1 Lissotriton vulgaris
GGTGTTATCTCTTTTGTCGAAAATCAGCCGTTTTTTGCTCGAACCATTAAATAGCCTCCAAAATGGTATTTAATTAACTTCCCGGGTTGAAGAAACCCTTTTTGAGAACTCAGAGTGAGTAAATTGGCCATTTTCATGCACTTTTAACCATTCATAAATCTTGTGTTTTGGGCCCCTGGAAGCATGAAAATCACTTTAAACATGCTAATTTTAGCTCTAACACTGATGATCCACCTACAAATGTGAACTGACGTTCAAAAATAAAACATTTGAAAACGGACCATTTTCCACATTTCTGAAGCATGACGTAATGGGGGGTGTTATCTCTTTTGTCGAAAATCAGCCGTTTTTGCTCGAACATTAAATGCCTCCAAATGGTATTTAATTAACTTCCCGAGCCCCTGGAAGCATGAAAATCACTTTAAACATGCTAATTTTAGCTCTAACACTGATGATCCACCTACAAATGTGAACTGACGTTCAAAATAAAACATTTGAAAACGGACCATTTTCCACATTTCTGAAGCATGACGTAATGGGGGGGTGTTATCTCTTTTGTCGAAAATCAGCCGTTTTTGCTCGAACATTAAATGCCTCCAAATGGTATTTAATTAACTTCCCGGGGTGAAGAAACCCTTTTGAGAACTCAGAGTGAGTAAATTGGCATTTTCATGCACTTTTAACCATTCCATAAATCTTGTGTTTTGGGCCCCTGGAAGCATGAAAATCACTTTAAACATGCTAATTTAGCTCTAACACTGATGATCCACCTACAAATGTGAACTGACGTTCAAAAATAAAACATTTGAAAACGGACCATTTTCCACATTTCTGAAGCATGACGTAATGGGGGGGTGTTATCTCTTTTGTCGAAAATCAGCCGTTTTTGCTCGAACATTAAATGCCTCCAAATGGTATTTAATTAACTTCCCGAGCCCCTGGAAGCATGAAAATCACTTTAAACATGCTAATTTTAGCTCTAACACTGATGATCCACCTACAAATGTGAACTGACGTTCAAAATAAAACATTTGAAAACGGACCATTTCCACATTTCTGAAGCATGACGTAATGGGGGGGTGTTATCTCTTTTGTCGAAAATCAGCCGTTTTGCTCGAACATTAAATGCCTCCAAATGGTATTTAATTAACTTCCCGAGCCCCTGGAAGCATGAAAATCACTTTAAACATGCTAATTTTAGCTCTAACACTGATGATCCACCTACAAATGTGAACTGACGTTAAAAAATAAAACATTTGAAAACGGACCATTTTCCACATTTCTGAAGCATGACGTAATGGGGGGGTGTTATCTCTTTTGTCGAAAATCAGCCGTTTTTGCTCGAACATTAAATGCCTCCAAATGGTATTTAATTAACTTCCCGGGGTGAAGAAACCCTTTTTGAGAACTCAGAGTGAGTAAATTGGCCATTTTCATGCACTTTTAACCATTCCATAAATCTTGTGTTTTGGGCCCCTGGAAGCATGAAAATCACTTTAAACATGCTAATTTTAGCTCTAACACTGATGATCCACCTACAAATGTGAACTGACGTTCAAAAATAAAACATTTGAAAACGGACCATTTTCCACATTCTGAAGCATGACGTAATGGGGGGGTGTTATCTCTTTTGTCGAAAATCAGCCGTTTTTGCTCGAACATTAAATGCCTCCAAATGGTATTTCATTAACTTCCCGAGCCCCTGGAAGCATGAAAATCACTTTAAACATGCTAATTTTAGCTCTAACACTGATGATCCACCTACAAATGTGAACTGACGTTCAAAAATAAAACATTTGAAAACGGACCATTTTCCACATTTCTGAAGCATGACGTAATGGGGGGGTGTTATCTCTTTTGTCGAAAATCAGCCGTTTTTGCTCGAACATTAAATGCCTCCAAATGGTATTTAATTAACTTCCCGAGCCCCTGGAAGCATGAAAATCACTTTAAACATGCTAATTTTAGCTCTAACACTGATGATCCACCTACAAATGTGAACTGACGTTCAAAAATAAAACATTTGAAAACGGACCATTTCCACATTTCTGAAGCATGACGTAATGGGGGGGTGTTATCTCTTTTGTCGAAAATCAGCCATTTTTGCTCGAACATTAAATGCCTCCAAATGGTATTTAATTAACTTCCCGGGGTGAAGAAACCCTTTTTGAGAACTCAGAGTGAGTAAATTGGCCATTTTCATGCACTTTTAACCATTCCATAAATCTTGTGTTTTGGGCCCCTGGAAGCATGAAAATCACTTTAAACATGCTAATTTTAGCTCTAACACTGATGATCCCACCTACAAATGTGAACTGACGTTCAAAAATAAAACATTTGAAAACGGACCATTTTCCACATTTCTGAAGCATGACGTAATGGGGGGGTGTTATCTCTTTTGTCGAAAATCAGCCGTTTTTGCTCGAACATTAAATGCCTCCAAATGGTATTTAATTAACTTCCCGAGCCCCTGGAAGCATGAAAATCACTTTAAACATGCTAATTTTAGCTCTAACACTGATGATCCACCTACAAATGTGAACTGACGTTCAAAAATAAAACATTTGAAAACGGACCATTTTCCACATTTCTGAAGCATGACGTAATGGGGGGGTGTTATCTCTTTTGTCGAAAATCAGCCGTTTTGCTCGAACATTAAATGCCTCCAAATGGTATTTAATTAACTTCCCGAGCCCCTGGAAGCATGAAAATCACTTTAAACATGCTAATTTTAGCTCTAACACTGATGATCCACCTACAAATGTGAACTGACGTTCAAAAATAAACATTTGAAAACGGACCATTTTCCACATTTCTGAAGCATGACGTAATGGGGGGTGTATCTCTTTTGTCGAAAATCAGCCGTTTTTGCTCGAACATTAAATGCCTCCAAATGGTATTTAATTAACTTCCCGGGGTGAAGAAACCCTGTTTGAGAACTCAGAGTGAGTAAATTGGCCATTTTCATGCACTTTTAACCATTCCATAAATCTTGTGTTTTGGGCCCCTGGAAGCATGAAAATCACTTTAAACATGCTAATTTTAGCTCTAACACTGATGATCCACCTACAAATGTGAACTGACGTTCAAAATAAAACATTTGAAAACGGACCATTTTCCACATTTCTGAAGCATGACGTAATGGGGGGGTGTTATCTCTTTTGTCGAAAATCAGCCGTTTTTGCTCGAACATTAAATGCCTCCAAATGGTATTTAATTAACTTCCCGGGGTGAAGAAACCCTTTTTGAGAACTCAGAGTGAGTAAATTGGCCATTTTCATGCACTTTTAACCATTCCATAAATCTTGTGTTTTTGGGCCCCTGGAAGCATGAAAATCACTTTAAACATGCTAATTTTAGCTCTAACACTGATGATCCACCTACAAATGTGAACTGACGTTCAAAAATAAAACATTTGAAAACGGACCATTTTCCACATTTCTGAAGCATGACGTAATGGGGGGGTGTTATCTCTTTTGTCGAAAATCAGCCGTTTTTGCTCTAACATTAAATGCCTCCAAATGGTATTTAATTAACTTCCCGAGCCCCTGGAAGCATGAAAATCACTTTAAACATGCTAATTTTAGCTCTAACACTGATGACCCACCTACAAATGTGAACTGACGTTCAAAAATAAACATTTGAAAACGGACCATTTTCCACATTTCTGAAGCATGACGTAATGGGGGGGTGTTATCTCTTTTGTCGAAAATCAGCCGTTTTTGCTCGAACATTAAATGCCTCCAAATGGTATTTAATTAACTTCCCGAGCCCCTGGAAGCATGAAAATCACTTTAAACATGCTAATTTTAGCTCTAACACTGATGATCCACCTACAAATGTGAACTGACGTTCAAAAAATAAAACATTTGAAAACGGACCATTTTCCACATTTCTGAAGCATGACGTAATGGGGGGGTGTTATCTCTTTTGTCGAAAATCAGCCGTTTTTGCTCGAACATTAAATGCCTCCAAATGGTATTTAATTAACTTCCCGGGGTGAGAAACCCTTTTTGAGAACTCAGAGTGAGTAAATTGGCCATTTCATGCACTTTTAACCATTCCATAAATCTTGTCTTTTGGGCCCCAAGAAGCTTGAAAATCACTTTAAACATGCTAATTTTAGCTCTAACACTGATGATCCACCTACAAATGTGAACTGACGTTCAAAAATAAAAACATTTGAAAACGGACCATTTTCCACATTTCTGAAGCATGACGTAATGGGGGGTGTTATCTCTTTTGTCGAAAATCAGCCGTTTTTGCTCGAACATTAAATGCCTCCAAATGGTATTTAATTAACTTCCCGAGCCCCTGGAAGCATGAAAATCACTTTAACATGCTAATTTTAGCTCTAACACTGATGATCCACCTACAAATGTGAACTGACGTTCAAAAATAAAACATTTGAAAACGGACCATTTTCCACATTTCTGAAGCATGACGTAATGGGGGGGTGTTATCTCTTTTGTCGAAAATCAGCCGTTTTTGCTCGAACATTAAATGCCTCCAAATGGTATTTAATTAACTTCCCGAGCCCCTGGAAGCATGAAAATCACTTTAAACATGCTAATTTTAGCTCTAACACTGATGATCCACCTACAAATGTGAACTGACGTTCACAAATAAAACATTTGAAAACGGACCATTTTCCACATTTCTGAAGCATGACGTAATGGGGGGGGTGTTATCTCTTTTGTCGAAAATCAGCCGTTTTTGCTCTAACATTAAATGCCTCCAAATGGTATTTAATTAACTTCCCGAGCCCCTGGAAGCATGAAAATCACTTTAAACATGCTAATTTTAGCTCTAACACTGATGATCCACCTACAAATGTGAACTGACGTTCAAAATAAAACATTTGAAACGGACCATTTTCCACATTTCTGAAGCATGACGTAATGGGGGGGTGTTATCTCTTTTGTCGAAAATCAGCCGTTTTTGCTCTAACATTAAATGCCTCCAAATGGTATTTAATTAACTTCCCGAGCCCCTGGAAGCATGAAAATCACTTTAAACATGCTAATTTTAGCTCTAACACTGATGATCCACCTACAAATGTGAACTGACGTTCAAAAATAAAACATTTGAAAACGGACCATTTTCCACATTTCTGAAGCATGACGTAATGGGGGGGTGTTATCTCTTTTGTCGAAAATCAGCCGTTTTTTGCTCGAACATTAAATGCCTCCAAATGGTATTTAATTAACTTCCCGGGGTGAAGAAACCCTTTTTGAGAACTCAGAGTGAGTAAATTGGCCATTTTCATGCACTTTTAACCATTCCATAAATCTTGTGTTTTGGGCCCCTGGAAGCATGAAAATCACTTTAAACATGCTAATTTTAGCTCTAACACTGATGATCCACCTACAAATGTGAACTGACGTTCAAAAATAAAACATTTGAAAACGGACCATTTTCCACATTTCTGAAGCATGACGTAATGGGGGGGTGTTATCTCTTTTGTCGAAAATCAGCCGTTTTTGCTCGAACATTAAATGCCTCCAAATGGTATTTAATTAACTTCCCGAGCCCCTGGAAGCATGAAAATCACTTTAAACATGCTAATTTTAGCTCTAACACTGATGATCCACCTACAAATGTGAACTGACGTTCAAAAATAAAACATTTGAAAACGGACCATTTTCCACATTTCTGAAGCATGACGTAATGGGGGGGTGTTATCTCTTTTGTCGAAAATCAGCCGTTTTTGCTCGAACATTAAATGCCTCCAAATGGTATTTAATTAACTTCCCGAGCCCCTGGAAGCATGAAAATCACTTTAAACATGCTAATTTTAGCTCTAACACTGATGATCCACCTACAAATGTGAACTGACGTTCAAAAATAAAACATTTGAAAACGGACCATTTTCCACATTTCTGAAGCATGACGTAATGGGGGGGTGTTATCTCTTTTGTCGAAAATCAGCCGTTTTTGCTCGAACATTAAATGCCTCCAAATGGTATTTAATTAACTTCCCGAGCCCCTGGAAGCATGAAAATCACTTTAAACATGCTAATTTTAGCTCTAACACTGATGATCCACCTACAAATGTGAACTGACATTCAAAAATAAAACATTTGAAAACGGACCATTTTCCACATTTCTGAAGCATGACGTAATGGGGGGGGTGTTATCTCTTTTGTCGAAAATCAGCCGTTTTTGCTCGAACATTAAATGCCTCCCAAATGGTATTTAATTAACTTCCCGGGGTGAAGAAACCCTTTTTGAGAAACTCAGAGTGAGTAAATTGGCCATTTTCATGCACTTTTAACCATTCCATAAATCTTGTGTTTTGGGCCCCTGGAAGCATGAAAATCACTTTAAACATGCTAATTTTAGCTCTAACACTGATGATCCACCTACAAATGTGAACTGACGTTCAAAAATAAAACATTTGAAAACGGACCATTTTCCACATTTCTGAAGCATGACGTAATGGGGGGGTGTTATCTCTTTTGTCGAAAATCAGCCGTTTTTGCTCGAACATTAAATGCCTCCAAATGGTATTTAATTAACTTCCCGAACCCCTGGAAGCATGAAAATCACTTTAAACATGCTAATTTTAGCTCTAACACTGATGATCCACCTACAAATGTGAACTGACGTTCAAAAATAAAACATTTGAAACGGACCATTTTCCACATTTCTGAAGCATGGCGTAAGGGGGGGTGTTATCTCTTTTGTCGAAAATCAGCCGTTTTTTGCTCGAACATTAAATGCCTCCAAATGGTATTTAATTAACTTCCCGGGGTGAAGAAACCCTTTTTGAGAACTCAGAGTGAGTAAATTGGCCATTTTCATGCACTTTTAACCATTCCATAAATCTTGTGTTTTGGCCCCTGGAAGCATGAAAATCACTTTAAACATGCTAATTTTAGCTCTAACACTGATGATCAACCTACAAATGTGAACTGACGTTCAAAAATAAAACATTTGAAAACGGACCATTTTCCACATTCTGAAGCATGACGTAATGGGGGGGGTGTTATCTCTTTTGTCGAAAATCAGCCGTTTTTGCTCGAACATTAAATGCCTCCAAATGGTATTTAATTAACTTCCCGAGCCCCTGGAAGCATGAAAATCACTTTAAACATGCTAATTTTAGCTCTAACACTGATGATCCACCTACAAATGTGAACTGACGTTCAAAAATAAAACATTTGAAAACGGACCATTTTCCACATTTCTGAAGCATGACGTAATGGGGGGTGTTATCTCTTTTGTCGAAAATCAGCCGTTTTTGCTCGAACATTAAATGCCTCCAAATGGTATTTAATTAACTTCCCGGGGTGAAGAAACCCTTTTTGAGAACTCAGAGTGAGTAAATTGGCCATTTTCATGCACTTTTAACCATTCCATAAATCTTGTGTTTTGGGCCCCTGGAAGCATGAAAATCACTTTAAACATGCTAATTTTAGCTCTAACACTGATGATCCACCTACAAATGTGAACTGACGTTCAAAAATAAAACATTTGAAAACGGACCATTTTCCACATTTCTGAAGCATGACGTAATGGGGGGGTGTTATCTCTTTTGTCGAAAATCAGCCGTTTTTGCTCGAACATTAAATGCCTCCAAATGGTATTTAATTAACTTCCCGAGCCCCTGGAAGCATGAAAATCACTTTAAACATGCTAATTTTAGCTCTAACACTGATGATCCACCTACAAATGTGAACTGACGTTCAAAAATAAAACATTTGAAAACGGACCATTTTCCACATTTCTGAAGCATGACGTAATGGGGGGGTGTTATCTCTTTTGTCGAAAATCAGCCGTTTTTGCTCGAACATTAAATGCCTCCAAATGGTATTTAATTAACTTCCCGGGGTGAAGAAACCCTTTTTGAGAACTCAGAGTGAGTAAATTGGCCATTTTCATGCACTTTTAACCATTCCATAAATCTTGTGTTTTGGGCCCCTGGAAGCATGAAAATCACTTTAAACATGCTAATTTTAGCTCTAACACTGATGATCCACCTACAAATGTGAACTGACGTTCAAAAATAAAACATTTGAAAACGGACCATTTTCCACATTTCTGAAGCATGACGTAATGGGGGGGTGTTATCTCTTTTGTCGAAAATCAGCCGTTTTTGCTCGAACATTAAATTCCTCCAAATGGTATTTAATTAACTTCCCGAGCCCCTGGAAGCATGAAAATCACTTTAAACATGCTAATTTTAGCTCTAACACTGATGATCCACCTACAAATGTGAACTGACGTTCAAAAATAAAACATTTGAAAACGGACCATTTTCCACATTTCTGAAGCATGACGTAATGGGGGGGTGTTATCTCTTTTGTCGAAAATCAGCCGTTTTTGCTCGAACATTAAATGCCTCCAAATGGTATTTAATTAACTTCCCGAGCCCCTGGAAGCATGAAAATCACTTTAAACATGCTAATTTTAGCTCTAACACTGATGATCCACCTACAAATGTGAACTGACGTTCAAAAATAAAACATTTGAAAACGGACCATTTTCCACATTTCTGAAGCATGACGTAATGGGGGGGTGTTATCTCTTTTGTCGAAAATCAGCCGTTTTTGCTCGAACATTAAATGCCTCCAAATGGTATTTAATTAACTTCCCGGGGTGAAGAAACCCTTTTTGAGAACTCAGAGTGAGTAAATTGGCCATTTTCATGCACTTTTAACCATTCCATAAATCTTGTGTTTTGGGCCCCTGGAAGCATGAAAATCACTTTAAACATGCTAATTTTAGCTCTAACACTGATGATCCACCTACAAATGTGAACTGACGTTCAAAAATAAAACATTTGAAAACGGACCATTTTCCACATTTCTGAAGCATGACGTAATGGGGGGGTGTTATCTCTTTTGTCGAAAATCAGCCGTTTTTGCTCTAACATTAAATGCCTCCAAATGGTATTTAATTAACTTCCCGAGCCCCTGGAAGCATGAAAATCACTTTAAACATGCTAATTTTAGCTCTAACACTGATGATCCACCTACAAATGTGAACTGACGTTCAAAAATAAAACATTTGAAAACGGACCATTTTCCACATTTCTGAAGCATGACGTAATGGGGGGGTGTTATCTCTTTTGTCGAAAATCAGCCGTTTTTGCTCGAACATTAAATGCCTCCAAATGGTATTTAGTTAACTTCCCGAGCCCCTGGAAGCATGAAAATCACTTTAAACATGCTAATTTTAGCTCTAACACTGATGATCCACCTACAAATGTGAACTGACGTTCAAAAATAAAACATTTGAAAACGGACCATTTTCCACATTTCTGAAGCATGACGTAATGGGGGGGTGTTATCTCTTTTGTCGAAAATCAGCCGTTTTTGCTCTAACATTAAATGCCTCCAAATGGTATTTAATTAACTTCCCGAGCCCCTGGAAGCATGAAAATCACTTTAAACATGCTAATTTTAGCTCTAACACTGATGACCCACCTACAAATGTGAACTGACGTTCAAAAATAAAACATTTGAAAACGGACCATTTTCCACATTTCTGAAGCATGACGTAATGGGGGGGTGTTATCTCTTTTGTCGAAAATCAGCCGTTTTTGCTCGAACATTAAATGCCTCCAAATGGTATTTAATTAACTTCCCGAGCCCCTGGAAGCATGAAAATCACTTTAAACATGCTAATTTTAGCTCTAACACTGATGATCCACCTACAAATGTGAACTGACGTTCAAAAATAAAACATTTGAAAACGGACCATTTTCCACATTTCTGAAGCATGACGTAATGGGGGGGTGTTATCTCTTTTGTCGAAAATCAGCCGTTTTTGCTCGAACATTAAATGCCTCCAAATGGTATTTAATTAACTTCCCGGGGTGAAGAAACCCTTTTTGAGAACTCAGAGTGAGTAAATTGGCCATTTTCATGCACTTTTAACCATTCCATAAATCTTGTCTTTTGGGCCCCAAGAAGCTTGAAAATCACTTTAAACATGCTAATTTTAGCTCTAACACTGATGATCCACCTACAAATGTGAACTGACGTTCAAAAATAAAACATTTGAAAACGGACCATTTTCCACATTTCTGAAGCATGACGTAATGGGGGGGTGTTATCTCTTTTGTCGAAAATCAGCCGTTTTTGCTCGAACATTAAATGCCTCCAAATGGTATTTAATTAACTTCCCGAGCCCCTGGAAGCATGAAAATCACTTTAAACATGCTAATTTTAGCTCTAACACTGATGATCCACCTACAAATGTGAACTGACGTTCAAAAATAAAACATTTGAAAACGGACCATTTTCCACATTTCTGAAGCATGACGTAATGGGGGGGTGTTATCTCTTTTGTCGAAAATCAGCCGTTTTTGCTCGAACATTAAATGCCTCCAAATGGTATTTAATTAACTTCCCGAGCCCCTGGAAGCATGAAAATCACTTTAAACATGCTAATTTTAGCTCTAACACTGATGATCCACCTACAAATGTGAACTGACGTTCACAAATAAAACATTTGAAAACGGACCATTTTCCACATTTCTGAAGCATGACGTAATGGGGGGGTGTTATCTCTTTTGTCGAAAATCAGCCGTTTTTGCTCTAACATTAAATGCCTCCAAATGGTATTTAATTAACTTCCCGAGCCCCTGGAAGCATGAAAATCACTTTAAACATGCTAATTTTAGCTCTAACACTGATGATCCACCTACAAATGTGAACTGACGTTCAAAAATAAAACATTTGAAAACGGACCATTTTCCACATTTCTGAAGCATGACGTAATGGGGGGGTGTTATCTCTTTTGTCGAAAATCAGCCGTTTTTGCTCTAACATTAAATGCCTCCAAATGGTATTTAATTAACTTCCCGAGCCCCTGGAAGCATGAAAATCACTTTAAACATGCTAATTTTAGCTCTAACACTGATGATCCACCTACAAATGTGAACTGACGTTCAAAAATAAAACATTTGAAAACGGACCATTTTCCACATTTCTGAAGCATGACGTAATGGGGGGGTGTTATCTCTTTTGTCGAAAATCAGCCGTTTTTGCTCGAACATTAAATGCCTCCAAATGGTATTTAATTAACTTCCCGGGGTGAAGAAACCCTTTTTGAGAACTCAGAGTGAGTAAATTGGCCATTTTCATGCACTTTTAACCATTCCATAAATCTTGTGTTTTGGGCCCCTGGAAGCATGAAAATCACTTTAAACATGCTAATTTTAGCTCTAATACTGATGATCCACCTACAAATGTGAACTGACGTTCAAAAATAAAACATTTGAAAACGGACCATTTTCCACATTTCTGAAGCATGACGTAATGGGGGGGTGTTATCTCTTTTGTCGAAAATCAGCCGTTTTTGCTCGAACATTAAATGCCTCCAAATGGTATTTAATTAACTTCCCGAGCCCCTGGAAGCATGAAAATCACTTTAAACATGCTAATTTTAGCTCTAACACTGATGATCCACCTACAAATGTGAACTGACGTTCAAAAATAAAACATTTGAAAACGGACCATTTTCCACATTTCTGAAGCATGACGTAATGGGGGGGTGTTATCTCTTTTGTCGAAAATCAGCCGTTTTTGCTCGAACATTAAATGCCTCCAAATGGTATTTAATTAACTTCCCGGGTTGAAGAAACCCTTTTTGAGAACTCAGAGTGAGTAAATTGGCCATTTTCATGCACTTTTAACCATTCCATAAATCTTGTGTTTTGGGCCCCTGGAAGCATGAAAATCACTTTAAACATGCTAATTTTAGCTCTAACACTGATGATCCACCTACAAATGTGAACTGACGTTCAAAAATAAAACATTTGAAAACGGACCATTTTCCACATTTCTGAAGCATGACGTAATGGGGGGGTGTTATCTCTTTTGTCGAAAATCAGCCGTTTTTGCTCGAACATTAAATGCCTCCAAATGGTATTTAATTAACTTCCCGAGCCCCTGGAAGCATGAAAATCACTTTAAACATGCTAATTTTAGCTCTAACACTGATGATCCACCTACAAATGTGAACTGACGTTCAAAATAAAACATTTGAAAACGGACCATTTTCCACATTTCTGAAGCATGACGTAATGGGGGGGTGTTATCTCTTTTGTCGAAAATCAGCCGTTTTTGCTCGAACATTAAATGCCTCCAAATGGTATTTAATTAACTTCCCGGGGTGAAGAAACCCTTTTTGAGAACTCAGAGTGAGTAAATTGGCCATTTTCATGCACTTTTAACCATTCCATAAATCTTGTGTTTTGGGCCCCTGGAAGCATGAAAATCACTTTAAACATGCTAATTTTAGCTCTAACACTGATGATCCACCTACAAATGTGAACTGACGTTCAAAAATAAAACATTTGAAAACGGACCATTTTCCACATTTCTGAAGCATGACGTAATGGGGGGGTGTTATCTCTTTTGTCGAAAATCAGCCGTTTTTGCTCGAACATTAAATGCCTCCAAATGGTATTTAATTAACTTCCCGAGCCCCTGGAAGCATGAAAATCACTTTAAACATGCTAATTTTAGCTCTAACACTGATGATCCACCTACAAATGTGAACTGACGTTCAAAAATAAAACATTTGAAAACGGACCATTTTCCACATTTCTGAAGCATGACGTAATGGGGGGGTGTTATCTCTTTTGTCGAAAATCAGCCGTTTTTGCTCGAACATTAAATGCCTCCAAATGGTATTTAATTAACTTCCCGAGCCCCTGGAAGCATGAAAATCACTTTAAACATGCTAATTTTAGCTCTAACACTGATGATCCACCTACAAATGTGAACTGACGTTAAAAAATAAAACATTTGAAAACGGACCATTTTCCACATTTCTGAAGCATGACGTAATGGGGGGGTGTTATCTCTTTTGTCGAAAATCAGCCGTTTTTGCTCGAACATTAAATGCCTCCAAATGGTATTTAATTAACTTCCCGGGGTGAAGAAACCCTTTTTGAGAACTCAGAGTGAGTAAATTGGCCATTTTCATGCACTTTTAACCATTCCATAAATCTTGTGTTTTGGGCCCCTGGAAGCATGAAAATCACTTTAAACATGCTAATTTTAGCTCTAACACTGATGATCCACCTACAAATGTGAACTGACGTTCAAAAATAAAACATTTGAAAACGGACCATTTTCCACATTTCTGAAGCATGACGTAATGGGGGGGTGTTATCTCTTTTGTCGAAAATCAGCCGTTTTTGCTCGAACATTAAATGCCTCCAAATGGTATTTCATTAACTTCCCGAGCCCCTGGAAGCATGAAAATCACTTTAAACATGCTAATTTTAGCTCTAACACTGATGATCCACCTACAAATGTGAACTGACGTTCAAAAATAAAACATTTGAAAACGGACCATTTTCCACATTTCTGAAGCATGACGTAATGGGGGGGTGTTATCTCTTTTGTCGAAAATCAGCCGTTTTTGCTCGAACATTAAATGCCTCCAAATGGTATTTAATTAACTTCCCGAGCCCCTGGAAGCATGAAAATCACTTTAAACATGCTAATTTTAGCTCTAACACTGATGATCCACCTACAAATGTGAACTGACGTTCAAAAATAAAACATTTGAAAACGGACCATTTTCCACATTTCTGAAGCATGACGTAATGGGGGGGTGTTATCTCTTTTGTCGAAAATCAGCCATTTTTGCTCGAACATTAAATGCCTCCAAATGGTATTTAATTAACTTCCCGGGGTGAAGAAACCCTTTTTGAGAACTCAGAGTGAGTAAATTGGCCATTTTCATGCACTTTTAACCATTCCATAAATCTTGTGTTTTGGGCCCCTGGAAGCATGAAAATCACTTTAAACATGCTAATTTTAGCTCTAACACTGATGATCCACCTACAAATGTGAACTGACGTTCAAAAATAAAACATTTGAAAACGGACCATTTTCCACATTTCTGAAGCATGACGTAATGGGGGGGTGTTATCTCTTTTGTCGAAAATCAGCCGTTTTTGCTCGAACATTAAATGCCTCCAAATGGTATTTAATTAACTTCCCGAGCCCCTGGAAGCATGAAAATCACTTTAAACATGCTAATTTTAGCTCTAACACTGATGATCCACCTACAAATGTGAACTGACGTTCAAAAATAAAACATTTGAAAACGGACCATTTTCCACATTTCTGAAGCATGACGTAATGGGGGGTGTTATCTCTTTTGTCGAAAATCAGCCGTTTTTGCTCGAACATTAAATGCCTCCAAATGGTATTTAATTAACTTCCCGAGCCCCTGGAAGCATGAAAATCACTTTAAACATGCTAATTTTAGCTCTAACACTGATGATCCACCTACAAATGTGAACTGACGTTCAAAAATAAAACATTTGAAAACGGACCATTTTCCACATTTCTGAAGCATGACGTAATGGGGGGGTGTTATCTCTTTTGTCGAAAATCAGCCGTTTTTGCTCGAACATTAAATGCCTCCAAATGGTATTTAATTAACTTCCCGGGGTGAAGAAACCCTGTTTGAGAACTCAGAGTGAGTAAATTGGCCATTTTCATGCACTTTTAACCATTCCATAAATCTTGTGTTTTGGGCCCCTGGAAGCATGAAAATCACTTTAAACATGCTAATTTTAGCTCTAACACTGATGATCCACCTACAAATGTGAACTGACGTTCAAAAATAAAACATTTGAAAACGGACCATTTTCCACATTTCTGAAGCATGACGTAATGGGGGGGTGTTATCTCTTTTGTCGAAAATCAGCCGTTTTTGCTCGAACATTAAATGCCTCCAAATGGTATTTAATTAACTTCCCGGGGTGAAGAAACCCTTTTTGAGAACTCAGAGTGAGTAAATTGGCCATTTTCATGCACTTTTAACCATTCCATAAATCTTGTGTTTTGGGCCCCTGGAAGCATGAAAATCACTTTAAACATGCTAATTTTAGCTCTAACACTGATGATCCACCTACAAATGTGAACTGACGTTCAAAAATAAAACATTTGAAAACGGACCATTTTCCACATTTCTGAAGCATGACGTAATGGGGGGGTGTTATCTCTTTTGTCGAAAATCAGCCGTTTTTGCTCTAACATTAAATGCCTCCAAATGGTATTTAATTAACTTCCCGAGCCCCTGGAAGCATGAAAATCACTTTAAACATGCTAATTTTAGCTCTAACACTGATGACCCACCTACAAATGTGAACTGACGTTCAAAAATAAAACATTTGAAAACGGACCATTTTCCACATTTCTGAAGCATGACGTAATGGGGGGGTGTTATCTCTTTTGTCGAAAATCAGCCGTTTTTGCTCGAACATTAAATGCCTCCAAATGGTATTTAATTAACTTCCCGAGCCCCTGGAAGCATGAAAATCACTTTAAACATGCTAATTTTAGCTCTAACACTGATGATCCACCTACAAATGTGAACTGACGTTCAAAAATAAAACATTTGAAAACGGACCATTTTCCACATTTCTGAAGCATGACGTAATGGGGGGGTGTTATCTCTTTTGTCGAAAATCAGCCGTTTTTGCTCGAACATTAAATGCCTCCAAATGGTATTTAATTAACTTCCCGGGGTGAAGAAACCCTTTTTGAGAACTCAGAGTGAGTAAATTGGCCATTTTCATGCACTTTTAACCATTCCATAAATCTTGTCTTTTGGGCCCCAAGAAGCTTGAAAATCACTTTAAACATGCTAATTTTAGCTCTAACACTGATGATCCACCTACAAATGTGAACTGACGTTCAAAAATAAAACATTTGAAAACGGACCATTTTCCACATTTCTGAAGCATGACGTAATGGGGGGGTGTTATCTCTTTTGTCGAAAATCAGCCGTTTTTGCTCGAACATTAAATGCCTCCAAATGGTATTTAATTAACTTCCCGAGCCCCTGGAAGCATGAAAATCACTTTAAACATGCTAATTTTAGCTCTAACACTGATGATCCACCTACAAATGTGAACTGACGTTCAAAAATAAAACATTTGAAAACGGACCATTTTCCACATTTCTGAAGCATGACGTAATGGGGGGGTGTTATCTCTTTTGTCGAAAATCAGCCGTTTTTGCTCGAACATTAAATGCCTCCAAATGGTATTTAATTAACTTCCCGAGCCCCTGGAAGCATGAAAATCACTTTAAACATGCTAATTTTAGCTCTAACACTGATGATCCACCTACAAATGTGAACTGACGTTCACAAATAAAACATTTGAAAACGGACCATTTTCCACATTTCTGAAGCATGACGTAATGGGGGGGTGTTATCTCTTTTGTCGAAAATCAGCCGTTTTTGCTCTAACATTAAATGCCTCCAAATGGTATTTAATTAACTTCCCGAGCCCCTGGAAGCATGAAAATCACTTTAAACATGCTAATTTTAGCTCTAACACTGATGATCCACCTACAAATGTGAACTGACGTTCAAAAATAAAACATTTGAAAACGGACCATTTTCCACATTTCTGAAGCATGACGTAATGGGGGGGTGTTATCTCTTTTGTCGAAAATCAGCCGTTTTTGCTCTAACATTAAATGCCTCCAAATGGTATTTAATTAACTTCCCGAGCCCCTGGAAGCATGAAAATCACTTTAAACATGCTAATTTTAGCTCTAACACTGATGATCCACCTACAAATGTGAACTGACGTTCAAAAATAAAACATTTGAAAACGGACCATTTTCCACATTTCTGAAGCATGACGTAATGGGGGGGTGTTATCTCTTTTGTCGAAAATCAGCCGTTTTTGCTCGAACATTAAATGCCTCCAAATGGTATTTAATTAACTTCCCGGGGTGAAGAAACCCTTTTTGAGAACTCAGAGTGAGTAAATTGGCCATTTTCATGCACTTTTAACCATTCCATAAATCTTGTGTTTTGGGCCCCTGGAAGCATGAAAATCACTTTAAACATGCTAATTTTAGCTCTAATACTGATGATCCACCTACAAATGTGAACTGACGTTCAAAAATAAAACATTTGAAAACGGACCATTTTCCACATTTCTGAAGCATGACGTAATGGGGGGGTGTTATCTCTTTTGTCGAAAATCAGCCGTTTTTGCTCGAACATTAAATGCCTCCAAATGGTATTTAATTAACTTCCCGAGCCCCTGGAAGCATGAAAATCACTTTAAACATGCTAATTTTAGCTCTAACACTGATGATCCACCTACAAATGTGAACTGACGTTCAAAAATAAAACATTTGAAAACGGACCATTTTCCACATTTCTGAAGCATGACGTAATGGGGGGGTGTTATCTCTTTTGTCGAAAATCAGCCGTTTTTGCTCGAACATTAAATGCCTCCAAATGGTATTTAATTAACTTCCCGGGTTGAAGAAACCCTTTTTGAGAACTCAGAGTGAGTAAATTGGCCATTTTCATGCACTTTTAACCATTCCATAAATCTTGTGTTTTGGGCCCCTGGAAGCATGAAAATCACTTTAAACATGCTAATTTTAGCTCTAACACTGATGATCCACCTACAAATGTGAACTGACGTTCAAAAATAAAACATTTGAAAACGGACCATTTTCCACATTTCTGAAGCATGACGTAATGGGGGGGTGTTATCTCTTTTGTCGAAAATCAGCCGTTTTTGCTCGAACATTAAATGCCTCCAAATGGTATTTAATTAACTTCCCGAGCCCCTGGAAGCATGAAAATCACTTTAAACATGCTAATTTTAGCTCTAACACTGATGATCCACCTACAAATGTGAACTGACGTTCAAAATAAAACATTTGAAAACGGACCATTTTCCACATTTCTGAAGCATGACGTAATGGGGGGGTGTTATCTCTTTTGTCGAAAATCAGCCGTTTTTGCTCGAACATTAAATGCCTCCAAATGGTATTTAATTAACTTCCCGGGGTGAAGAAACCCTTTTTGAGAACTCAGAGTGAGTAAATTGGCCATTTTCATGCACTTTTAACCATTCCATAAATCTTGTGTTTTGGGCCCCTGGAAGCATGAAAATCACTTTAAACATGCTAATTTTAGCTCTAACACTGATGATCCACCTACAAATGTGAACTGACGTTCAAAAATAAAACATTTGAAAACGGACCATTTTCCACATTTCTGAAGCATGACGTAATGGGGGGGTGTTATCTCTTTTGTCGAAAATCAGCCGTTTTTGCTCGAACATTAAATGCCTCCAAATGGTATTTAATTAACTTCCCGAGCCCCTGGAAGCATGAAAATCACTTTAAACATGCTAATTTTAGCTCTAACACTGATGATCCACCTACAAATGTGAACTGACGTTCAAAAATAAAACATTTGAAAACGGACCATTTTCCACATTTCTGAAGCATGACGTAATGGGGGGGTGTTATCTCTTTTGTCGAAAATCAGCCGTTTTTGCTCGAACATTAAATGCCTCCAAATGGTATTTAATTAACTTCCCGAGCCCCTGGAAGCATGAAAATCACTTTAAACATGCTAATTTTAGCTCTAACACTGATGATCCACCTACAAATGTGAACTGACGTTAAAAAATAAAACATTTGAAAACGGACCATTTTCCACATTTCTGAAGCATGACGTAATGGGGGGGTGTTATCTCTTTTGTCGAAAATCAGCCGTTTTTGCTCGAACATTAAATGCCTCCAAATGGTATTTAATTAACTTCCCGGGGTGAAGAAACCCTTTTTGAGAACTCAGAGTGAGTAAATTGGCCATTTTCATGCACTTTTAACCATTCCATAAATCTTGTGTTTTGGGCCCCTGGAAGCATGAAAATCACTTTAAACATGCTAATTTTAGCTCTAACACTGATGATCCACCTACAAATGTGAACTGACGTTCAAAAATAAAACATTTGAAAACTGACCATTTTCCACATTTCTGAAGCATGACGTAATGGGGGGGTGTTATCTCTTTTGTCGAAAATCAGCCGTTTTTGCTCGAACATTAAATGCCTCCAAATGGTATTTCATTAACTTCCCGAGCCCCTGGAAGCATGAAAATCACTTTAAACATGCTAATTTTAGCTCTAACACTGATGATCCACCTACAAATGTGAACTGACGTTCAAAAATAAAACATTTGAAAACGGACCATTTTCCACATTTCTGAAGCATGACGTAATGGGGGGGTGTTATCTCTTTTGTCGAAAATCAGCCGTTTTTGCTCGAACATTAAATGCCTCCAAATGGTATTTAATTAACTTCCCGAGCCCCTGGAAGCATGAAAATCACTTTAAACATGCTAATTTTAGCTCTAACACTGATGATCCACCTACAAATGTGAACTGACGTTCAAAAATAAAACATTTGAAAACGGACCATTTTCCACATTTCTGAAGCATGACGTAATGGGGGGGTGTTATCTCTTTTGTCGAAAATCAGCCATTTTTGCTCGAACATTAAATGCCTCCAAATGGTATTTAATTAACTTCCCGGGGTGAAGAAACCCTTTTTGAGAACTCAGAGTGAGTAAATTGGCCATTTTCATGCACTTTTAACCATTCCATAAATCTTGTGTTTTGGGCCCCTGGAAGCATGAAAATCACTTTAAACATGCTAATTTTAGCTCTAACACTGATGATCCACCTACAAATGTGAACTGACGTTCAAAAATAAAACATTTGAAAACGGACCATTTTCCACATTTCTGAAGCATGACGTAATGGGGGGGTGTTATCTCTTTTGTCGAAAATCAGCCGTTTTTGCTCGAACATTAAATGCCTCCAAATGGTATTTAATTAACTTCCCGAGCCCCTGGAAGCATGAAAATCACTTTAAACATGCTAATTTTAGCTCTAACACTGATGATCCACCTACAAATGTGAACTGACGTTCAAAAATAAAACATTTGAAAACGGACCATTTTCCACATTTCTGAAGCATGACGTAATGGGGGGGTGTTATCTCTTTTGTCGAAAATCAGCCGTTTTTGCTCGAACATTAAATGCCTCCAAATGGTATTTAATTAACTTCCCGAGCCCCTGGAAGCATGAAAATCACTTTAAACATGCTAATTTTAGCTCTAACACTGATGATCCACCTACAAATGTGAACTGACGTTCAAAAATAAAACATTTGAAAACGGACCATTTTCCACATTTCTGAAGCATGACGTAATGGGGGGGTGTTATCTCTTTTGTCGAAAATCAGCCGTTTTTGCTCGAACATTAAATGCCTCCAAATGGTATTTAATTACCTTCCCGGGGTGAAGAAACCCTGTTTGAGAACTCAGAGTGAGTAAATTGGCCATTTTCATGCACTTTTAACCATTCCATAAATCTTGTGTTTTGGGCCCCTGGAAGCATGAAAATCACTTTAAACATGCTAATTTTAGCTCTAACACTGATGATCCACCTACAAATGTGAACTGACGTTCAAAAATAAAACATTTGAAAACGGACCATTTTCCACATTTCTGAAGCATGACGTAATGGGGGGGTGTTATCTCTTTTGTCGAAAATCAGCCGTTTTTGCTCGAACATTAAATGCCTCCAAATGGTATTTAATTAACTTCCCGGGGGTGAAGAAACCCTTTTTGAGAACTCAGAGTGAGTAAATTGGCCATTTTCATGCACTTTTAACCATTCCATAAATCTTGTGTTTTGGGCCCCTGGAAGCATGAAAATCACTTTAAACATGCTAATTTTAGCTCTAACACTGATGATCCACCTACAAATGTGAACTGACGTTCAAAAATAAAACATTTGAAAACGGACCATTTTCCACATTTCTGAAGCATGACGTAATGGGGGGGTGTTATCTCTTTTGTCGAAAATCAGCCGTTTTTGCTCGAACATTAAATGCCTCCAAATGGTATTTAATTAACTTCCCGAGCCCCTGGAAGCATGAAAATCACTTTAAACATGCTAATTTTAGCTCTAACACTGATGATCCACCTACAAATGTGAACTGACGTTCAAAAATAAAACATTTGAAAACGGACCATTTTCCACATTTCTGAAGCATGACGTAATGGGGGGGTGTTATCTCTTTTGTCGAAAATCAGCCGTTTTTGCTCGAACATTAAATGCCTCCAAATGGTATTTAATTAACTTCCCGGGGTGAAGAAACCCTTTTTGAGAACTCAGAGTGAGTAAATTGGCCATTTTCATGCACTTTTAACCATTCCATAAATCTTGTGTTTTGGGCCCCTGGAAGCATGAAAATCACTTTAAACATGCTAATTTTAGCTCTAACACTGATGATCCACCTACAAATGTGAACTGACGTTCAAAAATAAAACATTTGAAAACGGACCATTTTCCACATTTCTGAAGCATGACGTAATGGGGGGGTGTTATCTCTTTTGTCGAAAATCAGCCGTTTTTGCTCGAACATTAAATGCCTCCAAATGGTATTTAATTAACTTCCCGGGGTGAAGAAACCCTTTTTGAGAACTCAGAGTGAGTAAATTGGCCATTTTCATGCACTTTTAACCATTCCATAAATCTTGTGTTTTGGGCCCCTGGAAGCATGAAAATCACTTTAAACATGCTAATTTTAGCTCTAACACTGATGATCCACCTACAAATGTGAACTGACGTTCAAAAATAAAACATTTGAAAACGGACCATTTTCCACATTTCTGAAGCATGACGTAATGGGGGGGGTGTTATCTCTTTTGTCGAAAATCAGCCGTTTTTGCTCGAACATTAAATGCCTCCAAATGGTAATTTAATTAACTTCCCGGGGTGAAGAAACCCTTTTTGAGAACTCAGAGTGAGTAAATTGGCCATTTTCATGCACTTTTAACCATTCCATAAATCTTGTGTTTTGGGCCCCTGGAAGCATGAAAATCACTTTAAACATGCTAATTTTAGCTCTAACACTGATGATCCACCTACAAATGTGAACTGACGTTCAAAAATAAAACATTTGAAAACGGACCATTTTCCACATTTCTGAAGCATGACGTAATGGGGGGTGTTATCTCTTTTGTCGAAAATCAGCCGTTTTTGCTCTAACATTAAATGCCTCCAAATGGTATTTAATTAACTTCCCGAGCCCCTGGAAGCATGAAAATCACTTTAAACATGCTAATTTTAGCTCTAACACTGATGATCCACCTACAAATGTGAACTGACGTTCAAAAATAAAACATTTGAAAACGGACCATTTTCCACATTTCTGAAGCATGACGTAATGGGGGGTGTTATCTCTTTTGTCGAAAATCAGCCGTTTTTGCTCGAACATTAAATGCCTCCAAATGGTATTTAATTAACTTCCCGAGCCCCTGGAAGCATGAAAATCACTTTAAACATGCTAATTTTAGCTCTAACACTGATGATCCACCTACAAATGTGAACTGACGTTCAAAAATAAAACATTTGAAAACGGACCATTTTCCACATTTCTGAAGCATGACGTAATGGGGGGGTGTTATCTCTTTTGTCGAAAATCAGCCGTTTTTGCTCGAACATTAAATGCCTCCAAATGGTATTTAATTAACTTCCCGAGCCCCTGGAAGCATGAAAATCACTTTAAACATGCTAATTTTAGCTCTAACACTGATGATCCACCTACAAATGTGAACTGACGTTCAAAAATAAAACATTTGAAAACGGACCATTTTCCACATTTCTGAAGCATGACGTAATGGGGGGTGTTATCTCTTTTGTCGAAAATCAGCCGTTTTTGCTCGAACATTAAATGCCTCCAAATGGTATTTAATTAACTTCCCGAGCCCCTGGAAGCATGAAAATCACTTTAAACATGCTAATTTTAGCTCTAACACTGATGATCCACCTACAAATGTGAACTGACGTTCAAAAATAAAACATTTGAAAACGGACCATTTTCCACATTTCTGAAGCATGACGTAATGGGGGGGTGTTATCTCTTTTGTCGAAAATCAGCCGTTTTTGCTCGAACATTAAATGCCTCCAAATGGTATTTAATTAACTTCCCGAGCCCCTGGAAGCATGAAAATCACTTTAAACATGCTAATTTTAGCTCTAACACTGATGATCCACCTACAAATGTGAACTGACGTTCAAAAATAAAACATTTGAAAACGGACCATTTTCCACATTTCTGAAGCATGACGTAATGGGGGGGTGTTATCTCTTTTGTCGAAAATCAGCCGTTTTTGCTCGAACATTAAATGCCTCCAAATGGTATTTAATTAACTTCCCGAGCCCCTGGAAGCATGAAAATCACTTTAAACATGCTAATTTTAGCTCTAACACTGATGATCCACCTACAAATGTGAACTGACGTTCAAAAATAAAACATTTGAAAACGGACCATTTTCCACATTTCTGAAGCATGACGTAATGGGGGGGTGTTATCTCTTTTGTCGAAAATCAGCCGTTTTTGCTCGAACATTAAATGCCTCCAAATGGTATTTAATTAACTTCCCGAGCCCCTGGAAGCATGAAAATCACTTTAAACATGCTAATTTTAGCTCTAACACTGATGATCCACCTACAAATGTGAACTGACGTTCAAAAATAAAACATTTGAAAACGGACCATTTTCCACATTTCTGAAGCATGACGTAATGGGGGGGTGTTATCTCTTTTGTCGAAAATCAGCCGTTTTTGCTCGAACATTAAATGCCTCCAAATGGTATTTAATTAACTTCCCGGGGTGAAGAAACCCTTTTTGAGAACTCAGAGTGAGTAAATTGGCCATTTTCATGCACTTTTAACCATTCCATAAATCTTGTGTTTTGGGCCCCTGGAAGCATGAAAATCACTTTAAACATGCTAATTTTAGCTCTAACACTGATGATCCACCTACAAATGTGAACTGACGTTCAAAAATAAAACATTTGAAAACGGACCATTTTCCACATTTCTGAAGCATGACGTAATGGGGGGGTGTTATCTCTTTTGTCGAAAATCAGCCGTTTTTGCTCGAACATTAAATGCCTCCAAATGGTATTTAATTAACTTCCCGAACCCCTGGAAGCATGAAAATCACTTTAAACATGCTAATTTTAGCTCTAACACTGATGATCCACCTACAAATGTGAACTGACGTTCAAAAATAAAACATTTGAAAACGGACCATTTTCCACATTTCTGAAGCATGACGTAATGGGGGGGTGTTATCTCTTTTGTCGAAAATCAGCCGTTTTTGCTCGAACATTAAATGCCTCCAAATGGTATTTAATTAACTTCCCGGGGTGAAGAAACCCTTTTTGAGAACTCAGAGTGAGTAAATTGGCCATTTTCATGCACTTTTAACCATTCCATAAATCTTGTGTTTTGGGCCCCTGGAAGCATGAAAATCACTTTAAACATGCTAATTTTAGCTCTAACACTGATGATCAACCTACAAATGTGAACTGACGTTCAAAAATAAAACATTTGAAAACGGACCATTTTCCACATTTCTGAAGCATGACGTAATGGGGGGGTGTTATCTCTTGTCGAAAATCAGCCGTTTTTGCTCGAACATTAAATGCCTTCAAATGGTATTTAATTAACTTCCCGAGCCCCTGGAAGCATGAAAATCACTTTAAACATGCTAATTTTAGCTCTAACACTGATGATCCACCTACAAATGTGAACTGACGTTCAAAAATAAAACATTTGAAAACGGACCATTTTCCACATTTCTGAAGCATGACGTAATGGGGGGGTGTTATCTCTTTTGTCGAAAATCAGCCGTTTTTGCTCGAACATTAAATGCCTCCAAATGGTATTTAATTAACTTCCCGGGGTGAAGAAACCCTTTTTGAGAACTCAGAGTGAGTAAATTGGCCATTTTCATGCACTTTTAACCATTCCATAATCTTGTGTTTTGGGCCCCTGGAAGCATGAAAATCACTTTAAACATGCTAATTTTAGCTCTAACACTGATGATCCACCTACAAATGTGAACTGACGTTCAAAAATAAAACATTTGAAAACGGACCATTTTCCACATTTCTGAAGCATGACGTAATGGGGGGGTGTTATCTCTTTTGTCGAAAATCAGCCATTTTTGCTCGAACATTAAATGCCTCCAAATGGTATTTAATTAACTTCCCGAGCCCCTGGAAGCATGAAAATCACTTTAAACATGCTAATTTTAGCTCTAACACTGATGATCCACCTACAAATGTGAACTGACGTTCAAAAATAAAACATTTGAAAACGGACCATTTTCCACATTTCTGAAGCATGACGTAATGGGGGGGTGTTATCTCTTTTGTCGAAAATCAGCCGTTTTTGCTCTAACATTAAATGCCTCCAAATGGTATTTAATTAACTTCCCGAGCCCCTGGAAGCATGAAAATCACTTTAAACATGCTAATTTTAGCTCTAACACTGATGATCCACCTACAAATGTGAACTGACGTTCAAAAATAAAACATTTGAAAACGGACCATTTTCCACATTTCTGAAGCATGACGTAATGGGGGGGTGTTATCTCTTTTGTCGAAAATCAGCCGTTTTTGCTCGAACATTAAATGCCTCCAAATGGTATTTAATTAACTTCCCGGGGTGAAGAAACCCTTTTTGAGAACTCAGAGTGAGTAAATTGGCCATTTTCATGCACTTTTAACCATTCCATAAATCTTGTGTTTTGGGCCCCTGGAAGCATGAAAATCACTTTAAACATGCTAATTTTAGCTCTAACACTGATGATCCACCTACAAATGTGAACTGACGTTCAAAAATAAAACATTTGAAAACGGACCATTTTCCACATTTCTGAAGCATGACGTAATGGGGGGGTGTTATCTCTTTTGTCGAAAATCAGCCGTTTTTGCTCGAACATTAAATGCCTCCAAATGGTATTTAATTAACTTCCCGAGCCCCTGGAAGCATGAAAATCACTTTAAACATGCTAATTTTAGCTCTAACACTGATGATCCACCTACAAATGTGAACTGACGTTCAAAAATAAAACATTTGAAAACGGACCATTTTCCACATTTCTGAAGCATGACGTAATGGGGGGGTGTTATCTCTTTTGTCGAAAATCAGCCGTTTTTGCTCGAACATTAAATGCCTCCAAATGGTATTTAATTAACTTCCCGGGTTGAAGAAACCCTTTTTGAGAACTCAGAGTGAGTAAATTGGCCATTTTCATGCACTTTTAACCATTCCATAAATCTTGTGTTTTGGGCCCCTGGAAGCATGAAAATCACTTTAAACATGCTAATTTTAGCTCTAACACTGATGATCCACCTACAAATTTGAACTGACGTTCAAAAATAAAACATTTGAAAACGGACCATTTTCCACATTTCTGAAGCATGACGTAATGGGGGGGTGTTATCTCTTTTGTCGAAAATCAGCCGTTTTTGCTCGAACATTAAATGCCTCCAAATGGTATTTAATTAACTTCCCGAGCCCCTGGAAGCATGAAAATCACTTTAAACATGCTAATTTTAGCTCTAACACTGATGATCCACCTACAAATGTGAACTGACGTTCAAAATAAAACATTTGAAAACGGACCATTTTCCACATTTCTGAAGCATGACGTAATGGGGGGGTGTTATCTCTTTTGTCGAAAATCAGCCGTTTTTGCTCGAACATTAAATGCCTCCAAAATGGTATTTAATTAACTTCCCGGGGTGAAGAAACCCTTTTTGAGAACTCAGAGTGAGTAAATTGGCCATTTTCATGCACTTTTAACCATTCCATAAATCTTGTGTTTTGGGCCCCTGGAAGCATGAAAATCACTTTAAACATGCTAATTTTAGCTCTAACACTGATGATCCACCTACAAATGTGAACTGACGTTCAAAAATAAAACATTTGAAAACGGACCATTTTCACATTTCTGAAGCATGACGTAATGGGGGGGTGTTATCTCTTTTGTCGAAAATCAGCCGTTTTTGCTCGAACATTAAATGCCTCCAAATGGTATTTAATTAACTTCCCGAGCCCCTGGAAGCATGAAAATCACTTTAAACATGCTAATTTTAGCTCTAACACTGATGATCCACCTACAAATGTGAACTGACGTTCAAAAATAAAACATTTGAAAACGGACCATTTTCCACATTTCTGAAGCATGACGTAATGGGGGGGTGTTATCTCTTTTGTCGAAAATCAGCCGTTTTTGCTCGAACATTAAATGCCTCCAAATGGTATTTAATTAACTTCCCGAGCCCCTGGAAGCATGAAAATCACTTTAAACATGCTAATTTTAGCTCTAACACTGATGATCCACCTACAAATGTGAACTGACGTTCAAAAATAAAACATTTGAAAACGGACCATTTTCCACATTTCTGAAGCATGACGTAATGGGGGGGTGTTATCTCTTTTGTCGAAAATCAGCCGTTTTTGCTCGAACATTAAATGCCTCCAAATGGTATTTAATTAACTTCCCGGGGTGAAGAAACCCTTTTTGAGAACTCAGAGTGAGTAAATTGGCCATTTTCATGCACTTTTAACCATTCCATAAATCTTGTGTTTTGGGCCCCTGGAAGCATGAAAATCACTTTAAACATGCTAATTTTAGCTCTAACACTGATGATCCACCTACAAATGTGAACTGACGTTCAAAAATAAAACATTTGAAAACGGACCATTTTCCACATTTCTGAAGCATGACGTAATGGGGGGGTGTTATCTCTTTTGTCGAAAATCAGCCGTTTTTGCTCGAACATTAAATGCCTCCAAATGGTATTTCATTAACTTCCCGAGCCCCTGGAAGCATGAAAATCACTTTAAACATGCTAATTTTAGCTCTAACACTGATGATCCACCTACAAATGTGAACTGACGTTCAAAAATAAAACATTTGAAAACGGACCATTTTCCACATTTCTGAAGCATGACGTAATGGGGGGGTGTTATCTCTTTTGTCGAAAATCAGCCGTTTTTGCTCGAACATTAAATGCCTCCAAATGGTATTTAATTAACTTCCCGAGCCCCTGGAAGCATGAAAATCACTTTAAACATGCTAATTTTAGCTCTAACACTGATGATCCACCTACAAATGTGAACTGACGTTCAAAAATAAAACATTTGAAAACGGACCATTTTCCACATTTCTGAAGCATGACGTAATGGGGGGTGTTATCTCTTTTGTCGAAAATCAGCCATTTTTGCTCGAACATTAAATGCCTCCAAATGGTATTTAATTAACTTCCCGGGGTGAAGAAACCCTTTTTGAGAACTCAGAGTGAGTAAATTGGCCATTTTCATGCACTTTTAACCATTCCATAAATCTTGTGTTTTGGGCCCCTGGAAGCATGAAAATCACTTTAAACATGCTAATTTTAGCTCTAACACTGATGATCCACCTACAAATGTGAACTGACGTTCAAAAATAAAACATTTGAAAACGGACCATTTTCCACATTTCTGAAGCATGACGTAATGGGGGGGTGTTATCTCTTTTGTCGAAAATCAGCCGTTTTTGCTCGAACATTAAATGCCTCCAAATGGTATTTAATTAACTTCCCGAGCCCCTGGAAGCATGAAAATCACTTTAAACATGCTAATTTTAGCTCTAACACTGATGATCCACCTACAAATGTGAACTGACGTTCAAAAATAAAACATTTGAAAACGGACCATTTTCCACATTTCTGAAGCATGACGTAATGGGGGGGTGTTATCTCTTTTGTCGAAAATCAGCCGTTTTTGCTCGAACATTAAATGCCTCCAAATGGTATTTAATTAACTTCCCGAGCCCCTGGAAGCATGAAAATCACTTTAAACATGCTAATTTTAGCTCTAACACTGATGATCCACCTACAAATGTGAACTGACGTTCAAAAATAAAACATTTGAAAACGGACCATTTTCCACATTTCTGAAGCATGACGTAATGGGGGGGTGTTATCTCTTTTGTCGAAAATCAGCCGTTTTTGCTCGAACATTAAATGCCTCCAAATGGTATTTAATTAACTTCCCGGGGTGAAGAAACCCTTTTTGAGAACTCAGAGTGAGTAAATTGGCCATTTTCATGCACTTTTAACCATTCCATAAATCTTGTGTTTTGGGCCCCTGGAAGCATGAAAATCACTTTAAACATGCTAATTTTAGCTCTAACACTGATGATCCACCTACAAATGTGAACTGACGTTCAAAAATAAAACATTTGAAAACGGACCATTTTCCACATTTCTGAAGCATGACGTAATGGGGGGGTGTTATCTCTTTTGTCGAAAATCAGCCGTTTTTGCTCGAACATTAAATGCCTCCAAATGGTATTTAATTAACTTCCCGGGGTGAAGAAACCCTTTTTGAGAACTCAGAGTGAGTAAATTGGCCATTTTCATGCACTTTTAACCATTCCATAAATCTTGTGTTTTGGGCCCCTGGAAGCATGAAAATCACTTTAAACATGCTAATTTTAGCTCTAACACTGATGATCCACCTACAAATGTGAACTGACGTTCAAAAATAAAACATTTGAAAACGGACCATTTTCCACATTTCTGAAGCATGACGTAATGGGGGGGTGTTATCTCTTTTGTCGAAAATCAGCCGTTTTTGCTCGAACATTAAATGCCTCCAAATGGTATTTAATTAACTTCCCGAGCCCCTGGAAGCATGAAAATCACTTTAAACATGCTAATTTTAGCTCTAACACTGATGATCCACCTACAAATGTGAACTGACGTTCAAAAATAAAACATTTGAAAACGGACCATTTTCCACATTTCTGAAGCATGACGTAATGGGGGGGTGTTATCTCTTTTGTCGAAAATCAGCCGTTTTTGCTCGAACATTAAATGCCTCCAAATGGTATTTAATTAACTTCCCGGGGTGAAGAAACCCTTTTTGAGAACTCAGAGTGAGTAAATTGGCCATTTTCATGCACTTTTAACCATTCCATAAATCTTGTGTTTTGAGCCCCTGGAAGCATGAAAATCACTTTAAACATGCTAATTTTAGCTCTAACACTGATGATCCACCTACAAATGTGAACTGACGTTCAAAAATAAAACATTTGAAAACGGACCATTTTCCACATTTCTGAAGCATGACGTAATGGGGGGGTGTTATCTCTTTTGTCGAAAATCAGCCGTTTTTGCTCGAACATTAAATGCCTCCAAATGGTATTTAATTAACTTCCCGGGGTGAAGAAACCCTTTTTGAGAACTCAGAGTGAGTAAATTGGCCATTTTCATGCACTTTTAACCATTCCATAAATCTTGTGTTTTGGGCCCCTGGAAGCATGAAAATCACTTTAAACATGCTAATTTTAGCTCTAACACTGATGATCCACCTACAAATGTGAACTGACGTTCAAAAATAAAACATTTGAAAACGGACCATTTTCCACATTTCTGAAGCATGACGTAATGGGGGGGTGTTATCTCTTTTGTCGAAAATCAGCCGTTTTTGCTCTAACATTAAATGCCTCCAAATGGTATTTAATTAACTTCCCGAGCCCCTGGAAGCATGAAAATCACTTTAAACATGCTAATTTTAGCTCTAACACTGATGATCCACCTACAAATGTGAACTGACGTTCAAAAATAAAACATTTGAAAACGGACCATTTTCCACATTTCTGAAGCATGACGTAATGGGGGGGTGTTATCTCTTTTGTCGAAAATCAGCCGTTTTTGCTCGAACATTAAATGCCTCCAAATGGTATTTAATTAACTTCCCGAGCCCCTGGAAGCATGAAAATCACTTTAAACATGCTAATTTTAGCTCTAACACTGATGATCCACCTACAAATGTGAACTGACGTTCAAAAATAAAACATTTGAAAACGGACCATTTTCCACATTTCTGAAGCATGACGTAATGGGGGGGTGTTATCTCTTTTGTCGAAAATCAGCCGTTTTTGCTCGAACATTAAATGCCTCCAAATGGTATTTAATTAACTTCCCGAGCCCCTGGAAGCATGAAAATCACTTTAAACATGCTAATTTTAGCTCTAACACTGATGATCCACCTACAAATGTGAACTGACGTTCAAAAATAAAACATTTGAAAACGGACCATTTTCCACATTTCTGAAGCATGACGTAATGGGGGGGTGTTATCTCTTTTGTCGAAAATCAGCCGTTTTTGCTCGAACATTAAATGCCTCCAAATGGTATTTAATTAACTTCCCGAGCCCCTGGAAGCATGAAAATCACTTTAAACATGCTAATTTTAGCTCTAACACTGATGATCCACCTACAAATGTGAACTGACGTTCAAAAATAAAACATTTGAAAACGGACCATTTTCCACATTTCTGAAGCATGACGTAATGGGGGGGTGTTATCTCTTTTGTCGAAAATCCGCCGTTTTTGCTCGAACATTAAATGCCTCCAAATGGTATTTAATTAACTTCCCGAGCCCCTGGAAGCATGAAAATCACTTTAAACATGCTAATTTTAGCTCTAACACTGATGATCCACCTACAAATGTGAACTGACGTTCAAAAATAAAACATTTGAAAACGGACCATTTTCCACATTTCTGAAGCATGACGTAATGGGGGGGTGTTATCTCTTTTGTCGAAAATCAGCCGTTTTTGCTCGAACATTAAATGCCTCCAAATGGTATTTAATTAACTTCCCGGGGTGAAGAAACCCTTTTTGAGAACTCAGAGTGAGTAAATTGGCCATTTTCATGCACTTTTAACCATTCCATAAATCTTGTGTTTTGGGCCCCTGGAAGCATGAAAATCACTTTAAAACATGCTAATTTTAGCTCTAACACTGATGATCCACCTACAAATGTGAACTGACGTTCAAAAATAAAACATTTGAAAACGGACCATTTTCCACATTTCTGAAGCATGACGTAATGGGGGGGTGTTATCTCTTTTGTCGAAAATCAGCCGTTTTTGCTCGAACATTAAATGCCTCCAAATGGTATTTCATTAACTTCCCGAGCCCCTGGAAGCATGAAAATCACTTTAAACATGCTAATTTTAGCTCTAACACTGATGATCCACCTACAAATGTGAACTGACGTTCAAAAATAAAACATTTGAAAACGGACCATTTTCCACATTTCTGAAGCATGACGTAATGGGGGGGTGTTATCTCTTTTGTCGAAAATCAGCCGTTTTTGCTCGAACATTAAATGCCTCCAAATGGTATTTAATTAACTTCCCGAGCCCCTGGAAGCATGAAAATCACTTTAAACATGCTAATTTTAGCTCTAACACTGATGATCCACCTACAAATGTGAACTGACGTTCAAAAATAAAACATTTGAAAACGGACCATTTTCCACATTTCTGAAGCATGACGTAATGGGGGGGTGTTATCTCTTTTGTCGAAAATCAGCCATTTTTGCTCGAACATTAAATGCCTCCAAATGGTATTTAATTAACTTCCCGGGGTGAAGAAACCCTTTTTGAGAACTCAGAGTGAGTAAATTGGCCATTTTCATGCACTTTTAACCATTCCATAAATCTTGTGTTTTGGGCCCCTGGAAGCATGAAAATCACTTTAAACATGCTAATTTTAGCTCTAACACTGATGATCCACCTACAAATGTGAACTGACGTTCAAAAATAAAACATTTGAAAACGGACCATTTTCCACATTTCTGAAGCATGACGTAATGGGGGGGTGTTATCTCTTTTGTCGAAAATCAGCCGTTTTTGCTCGAACATTAAATGCCTCCAAATGGTATTTAATTAACTTCCCGAGCCCCTGGAAGCATGAAAATCACTTTAAACATGCTAATTTTAGCTCTAACACTGATGATCCACCTACAAATGTGAACTGACGTTCAAAAATAAAACATTTGAAAACGGACCATTTTCCACATTTCTGAAGCATGACGTAATGGGGGGTGTTATCTCTTTTGTCGAAAATCAGCCGTTTTTGCTCGAACATTAAATGCCTCCAAATGGTATTTAATTAACTTCCCGAGCCCCTGGAAGCATGAAAATCACTTTAAACATGCTAATTTTAGCTCTAACACTGATGATCCACCTACAAATGTGAACTGACGTTCAAAAATAAAACATTTGAAAACGGACCATTTTCCACATTTCTGAAGCATGACGTAATGGGGGGGTGTTATCTCTTTTGTCGAAAATCAGCCGTTTTTGCTCGAACATTAAATGCCTCCAAATGGTATTTAATTAACTTCCCGGGGTGAAGAAACCCTTTTTGAGAACTCAGAGTGAGTAAATTGGCCATTTTCATGCACTTTTAACCATTCCATAAATCTTGTGTTTTGGGCCCCTGGAAGCATGAAAATCACTTTAAACATGCTAATTTTAGCTCTAACACTGATGATCCACCTACAAATGTGAACTGACGTTCAAAAATAAAACATTTGAAAACGGACCATTTTCCACATTTCTGAAGCATGACGTAATGGGGGGGTGTTATCTCTTTTGTCGAAAATCAGCCGTTTTTGCTCGAACATTAAATGCCTCCAAATGGTATTTAATTAACTTCCCGGGGTGAAGAAACCCTTTTTGAGAACTCAGAGTGAGTAAATTGGCCATTTTCATGCACTTTTAACCATTCCATAAATCTTGTGTTTTGGGCCCCTGGAAGCATGAAAATCACTTTAAACATGCTAATTTTAGCTCTAACACTGATGATCCACCTACAAATGTGAACTGACGTTCAAAAATAAAACATTTGAAAACGGACCATTTTCCACATTTCTGAAGCATGACGTAATGGGGGGGTGTTATCTCTTTTGTCGAAAATCAGCCGTTTTTGCTCGAACATTAAATGCCTCCAAATGGTATTTAATTAACTTCCCGAGCCCCTGGAAGCATGAAAATCACTTTAAACATGCTAATTTTAGCTCTAACACTGATGATCCACCTACAAATGTGAACTGACGTTCAAAAATAAAACATTTGAAAACGGACCATTTTCCACATTTCTGAAGCATGACGTAATGGGGGGGTGTTATCTCTTTTGTCGAAAATCAGCCGTTTTTGCTCGAACATTAAATGCCTCCAAATGGTATTTAATTAACTTCCCGGGGTGAAGAAACCCTTTTTGAGAACTCAGAGTGAGTAAATTGGCCATTTTCATGCACTTTTAACCATTCCATAAATCTTGTGTTTTGGGCCCCTGGAAGCATGAAAATCACTTTAAACATGCTAATTTTAGCTCTAACACTGATGATCCACCTACAAATGTGAACTGACGTTCAAAAATAAAACATTTGAAAACGGACCATTTTCCACATTTCTGAAGCATGACGTAATGGGGGGGTGTTATCTCTTTTGTCGAAAATCAGCCGTTTTTGCTCGAACATTAAATGCCTCCAAATGGTATTTAATTAACTTCCCGGGGTGAAGAAACCCTTTTTGAGAACTCAGAGTGAGTAAATTGGCCATTTTCATGCACTTTTAACCATTCCATAAATCTTGTGTTTTGGGCCCCTGGAAGCATGAAAATCACTTTAAACATGCTAATTTTAGCTCTAACACTGATGATCCACCTACAAATGTGAACTGACGTTCAAAAATAAAACATTTGAAAACGGACCATTTTCCACATTTCTGAAGCATGACGTAATGGGGGGGTGTTATCTCTTTTGTCGAAAATCAGCCGTTTTTGCTCTAACATTAAATGCCTCCAAATGGTATTTAATTAACTTCCCGAGCCCCTGGAAGCATGAAAATCACTTTAAACATGCTAATTTTAGCTCTAACACTGATGATCCACCTACAAATGTGAACTGACGTTCAAAAATAAAACATTTGAAAACGGACCATTTTCCACATTTCTGAAGCATGACGTAATGGGGGGGTGTTATCTCTTTTGTCGAAAATCAGCCGTTTTTGCTCGAACATTAAATGCCTCCAAATGGTATTTAATTAACTTCCCGGAGCCCTGGAAGCATGAAAATCACTTTAAACATGCTAATTTTAGCTCTAACACTGATGATCCACCTACAAATGTGAACTGACGTTCAAAAATAAAACATTTGAAAACGGACCATTTTCCACATTTCTGAAGCATGACGTAATGGGGGGGTGTTATCTCTTTTGTCGAAAATCAGCCGTTTTTGCTCGAACATTAAATGCCTCCAAATGGTATTTAATTAACTTCCCGAGCCCCTGGAAGCATGAAAATCACTTTAAACATGCTAATTTTAGCTCTAACACTGATGATCCACCTACAAATGTGAACTGACGTTCAAAAATAAAACATTTGAAAACGGACCATTTTCCACATTTCTGAAGCATGACGTAATGGGGGGGTGTTATCTCTTTTGTCGAAAATCAGCCGTTTTTGCTCGAACATTAAATGCCTCCAAATGGTATTTAATTAACTTCCCGAGCCCCTGGAAGCATGAAAATCACTTTAAACATGCTAATTTTAGCTCTAACACTGATGATCCACCTACAAATGTGAACTGACGTTCAAAAATAAAACATTTGAAAACGGACCATTTTCCACATTTCTGAAGCATGACGTAATGGGGGGTGTTATCTCTTTTGTCGAAAATCAGCCGTTTTTGCTCGAACATTAAATGCCTCCAAATGGTATTTAATTAACTTCCCGAGCCCCTGGAAGCATGAAAATCACTTTAAACATGCTAATTTTAGCTCTAACACTGATGATCCACCTACAAATGTGAACTGACGTTCAAAAATAAAACATTTGAAAACTGACCATTTTCCACATTTCTGAAGCATGACGTAATGGGGGGTGTTATCTCTTTTGTCGAAAATCAGCCGTTTTTGCTCGAACATTAAATGCCTCCAAATGGTATTTAATTAACTTCCCGAGCCCCTGGAAGCATGAAAATCACTTTAAACATGCTAATTTTAGCTCTAACACTGATGATCCACCTACAAATGTGAACTGACGTTCAAAAATAAAACATTTGAAAACGGACCATTTTCCACATTTCTGAAGCATGACGTAATGGGGGGGGTGTTATCTCTTTTGTCGAAAATCAGCCGTTTTTGCTCGAACATTAAATGCCTCCAAATGGTATTTAATTAACTTCCCGAGCCCCTGGAAGCATGAAAATCACTTTAAACATGCTAATTTTAGCTCTAACACTGATGATCCACCTACAAATGTGAACTGACGTTCAAAAATAAAACATTTGAAAACGGACCATTTTCCACATTTCTGAAGCATGACGTAATGGGGGGGGTGTTATCTCTTTTGTCGAAAATCAGCCGTTTTTGCTCGAACATTAAATGCCTCCAAATGGTATTTAATTAACTTCCCGGGGGTGAAGAAACCCTTTT
>NW_028246842.1:0-121055 GCF_964263255.1 Lissotriton vulgaris
GAGCTCATAGATCGGTTAGGGGCTGCCCGGTACCTTAGCACGTTTGATTTAATGTCTGGGTACTGGCAGATCGCCTTGACTGATGGAGCCAAAGAGAGGTCAGCATTCTCCACACCAGATGGGCATTTCCAGTTCCGGGTTATGCCATTTGGGATGAAGAATGCCCCTGCCACCTTTCAGAGGTTGATCAACCAGGTGTTGATTGGGCTGGAGGAGTTCAGTGCCACCTACCTGGACGACATTGCAGTGGTCAGTGTCACCAGGACTGAACACCTGCGCCACCTCTGGGAAGTGTTGCTTGCCTTGATCGTGAGGCCTGCCTTACGCAGTGCCATCAAGTGTCAGATCGGGCAGGGTTCCGTGGTGTACTTGGGACACCAAGTGGGGAGCGGCCAGGTGGCGCCCCTCGCCCCTCCAACCCAAGATTCAAACCATCCTGGCTTAAGAACCCCCAAAGACCCAGACAGAGGTGAGGGCCTTTTTAGGACTCACAGGGTACTACACAAGGTTTGTCAAGGGATATGGCACCATTGTTGCCCCCTTGACAGAGCTGACTTCTAAGAAGCAGCCCAGGAAAGTGATCTGGACTGACACCTGTCAGAAAGCTTTTGACACCCTGAAGACTGTCATGTGCACGGCGCCCGTGCTCCTGGCTCCTGACTTCTCCAAAGAATTCCTAGTGCAAACAGAGGCTTCAGAGCATGGTGTAGGGGCTGTTCTCTCACAGATGACTGAGAAGGGCTGGGACCAACCTGTAGCCTTCATCAGTAGAAGGTTACTTGCACGGGAACAGAGGTGGAGTGCAATTGAGCGAGAAGCATTTGCTGTGGTCTGGGCACTGAAGAAGCTAAGACCATACTTGTTTGGGTCTCACTTCCGGGTTCAGACAGACCACAGGCCCTTCAGATGGTTGATGCAAATGAGGGGTGAGAACCCAAAACTGTTGAGGTGGTCCATTTCCCTACAGGGTATGGACTTCACGGTGGAACATCGCCCTGGCATAGATCATGCCAATGCTGACGGTCTATCCAGGTTTTTCCGCCTTAGTAATGAGGAACTCCCTGGGGTAGGGTAATTCTCCCCACATTTCAGCTGGAGGGGACACGTGTTAGACCTAGCACCTTGGCGTGAGTCTCCCTTCCACATTTTGCTGATGTGCCTCAGATGTTTTGCTGGTGTTCACTGCTCAGGGCACTGCGCCACGGCCAATCCATGCCGCAATGCAAGTGCTCCCAATGTAAAGTGTACCTGTAATTGATTTCCATGATTGGCTCATTGGATTTACTGTCAGTCCCCAGTAAAGTGCACCAGGAGTGACAGGGCTAGTAAATACCAATACTGCTAGTGGGCCTGCAGCGCTGGTTGCGCCACCCACATAATCAGCCTTTTAAAATATGTCTAGGGTCTGCCACTGCAGAACCTGCGTGCAGTCTGGTACTTTCATGCTGGATGGGCAAGTGCACACACTTGCCAGCCCCTAAACCTTCCCTTTACTTCATGTGAGTCACCCCTATGGTAGGCCCAAGGGCAGGATGCATTGTAAGCATAAGGTAGGACAAGCCCTGATGTGTGTAGCTGTCCTAATAGTGAATTACAGCCATTTTCGTTTTTCACTATTGTAAGGCTACCTGTTCTCATAGGCCAGAATGGGCTGCTGGAATTATTACACTCTATAATCCTAGCAAGCTCAGGGAACATGGTAGAAAGTCAAGTTTAGTATGCCTGAACTCAGAAAAATAAAAACCTTCTTTTAGTAAAATTTATTTTAATATCCTGTGTTTGCAAATGCTACTTTTAGAAAGTTAGCATTTGCTTGCCTGACCATTTCAGCCCGCCTCTGCTAGGATGTGTATCTGCTGTCTGGTTTCTTTGAGTGACAGGGCTGGGGAATTCCAAGGGACAGTCTGGGCTGCCAGGTGGTGAATAGAGAGATAACCCCCAGGATAGGTGGGAGGAGTCCCCCTTGACTTTGAATAGGGCTGAGCCCTGCCACCTCAATGCTGGCTCCACCTCCTGCGGAGCATCTGATGTCCCTGCCCTGCACCCTGAAAGAAGAAGGCAGCTTCCTGTCAACAGAGTGCTCCAAAACTGAGTTGAACCAGGCTCAGGCCCCCTGGCCTGTAAAGACAAAAGAATTGGTGTATAAAAGAAGGAGCCCTGCTCCTAAGAAATTAGATCCTGTTTACGCTAAGAAGAAACTCTGTCTGAAGAGGAGGACCTGGGAAAGCTGCATGGAGGACTACTGTCTCTAATCCTGAGAGACTGGCCTGTGGTGGGTGCCTTGCTGCAAGAAGGAGAGAGGAAGAAAAAGACTGAAAGACTTTTTATTCACTTGTGCATCTTAAACAATCTCCAAGGGCTTGCTTGTGAACTTGCCCCCTGAACTGCGCCCCAGGAACAGTGGGCGCTACCCCTCCCTTGAAGAAGGAAGCTGCTGCTGGTGTTATTACCCCCTTCAGCGTTAAACCCAGAGACCTGAGTGCACCTGGGACACTGAGAGCCTGCGCTCCCCCCTCCTGCTGGCAAAGTGACCTCTGCCCGACTGCGCCGCAACCAGCATTGTGAAGACCTGCCCCTCCAGGCCTAAACACCGTGACCTGATGCCACCTCGAGCCGGAGCTCGCACCGCAAGGAAGGACTGTCCAGACCAAACAACGTGGGTCTGTGGCCCCGAGCTACAGCGCACACCGTGAAGACCGACCGCGCAGGAGCTCGCCTCTCCAGGATGACACCCTGCTGACAGCGCCTCACCGCTGGATTCACCCCAAGCTGCTGCCCCCTCCCTCTTCAACCGCGGAACGGACCGGGAGATCAAGAAATCCCAACGCACTGCTGCCCTCCGAGTGCTGGATCTACTGTGCCCTCGAGTCTTAACTTGCAACTAAGGAGAAGCGCACCCCGACGCGGGACGCCCGATATCCGCCTGTGTTGATCCGCCCTGCACCCTTACGAACAAAAGGTACTGTAATTGTAGCTGTAGTACGAGTTGCACACCAGAAGTACGACTCGTACCCCTATAGCAAAACCGGCCGCGTCGTACGCGTCTAACGCGAGGCGCGTGAGCTTTGGCAGGATTGTCTATTTATGATCGTACGAGGCATAAAAAGGCGCTACGAAACGCTCAGGCAGTCGCGAACTGGAACCATTTTTGTTTGAAAGCCTTACGCCTGTAAAGCAAGCCTGCTTAAAAGTATTTATATAAAGAGCATATTTTTTTCATAAAAACAGTCTTGTGTCTCTGTGTGCTGGGTTGATGACTTATTGTGTGTGTTGCACTAAATGCTTAACCCTGTGTACTCTGTAGTTTAGCCTTGTCTGCTCGCGCCACGCCGCCTAGAGGGTGAGCAGGGGTTATTGCTAAGAGTAAGTCCTTTGCCCTGACTTAGAGGAGAGGGTCCCTGCTTGTCACAAGTGAATACTTGCGCCGACCAGAGACCCCCAATTCTAACAGCATGGTTAAAATCCAGTGCTTTCAGGGGAAGGCCATCCAGTCTGTGCAACGCCAGATGAGGACCCTGAATCAAAACATGTCAAACATGGAAAAGGGCATCAGCTCAATTGCGGAGGGAAACAGAGAGATGGCAGCAGGCATGAGAGAGATGGCAGCGGGCATACGGGACATGTCCCAGTCGGTGTTGCTCTTGTGCACAAAGCTTGACCAGGATAGGGCAACAAGGCAGAAGGACAGGTGGCAAGCACAACAACACACAAAGGCAGTCAACCGCCTGGCCACTGCAACTTCCCTGCTTTGCAGGCGATGTGTAAACATGCAGGAGGGACTGGCACACAGCAGCAGTGAGGTCTCCAGGGGCCTCGCAAGGGTGACAAGTGCTGTTGAGGTACTGCTCACTGCGCAATCGGCACATACTGTTGCTCTCGATGTGGTTGAGAGCGAGGACAGCCCAATCGGAGCAGCATGAGAACCCCCCCTATTGCTGACACACGGAGGAGCAGCAGGCTCCATGCGGCTGCCATTGCCCAAACACCCAGTGAGGACAGCCAGCCAATTACATCTGGCACCGGTAGGCGTGGCCACAAATGACTGATGCTGCCCACACTCCCTGACCTGGAATGGGGAAGTCACCTAGGACTCCCAGTATGGAGCGATACAATTGGACTTGCACATTTGTGCCTTTGTGTACTGGCGTAGTGCCAAATAATAAACTACGTTGGGTACATACTACACCTGGGTGTGTTTCTTTGCTTACTTAGAAGTAGTTGAGTGTGATCTCTGCCCATCTCTGTCTCCCATCTGTTGCTGGCACCACTCCTGTTGTGTTGGGCTCAGACTGTGCACATTCGTCATCGTGGTCCTCATAATCACTTAATTCCACTTCTGTACCTTTCTTGGCAGCAAGATTGTGCAACATTGCACAAGTTGCAATGATCTTACAGCAGATGAGTGGTGGGTACTGACGTGTGCTTTTGTGGAGGCAGCGGAACCGGATTTTTAATAACCCAAAGGTGCGCTCCACAACGATACTAGTAGATTACTTTACTACTACTAAATTGAGAAAAATCCTAATTTTAAGACTTTCGGTATTCACAGAAGGCATTTAGGCGTCCTAAAGTTAGTAATCCTAACTTTACTACTACTAAATTGAGAAAAATCGTAATTTTAGGACTTTCGGTAATCACAGAAGGCATTTAGGAGTCCTAAAGTTAGGAGTCCTAACTTTACTACTACTAAATTGAGAAAAATCCTAATTTTAAGACTTTCGGTATTCACAGAAGGCATTTAGGAGTCCTAAAGTTAGGAGTCCTAACTTCTGTGAATACCGAAATGAGTAAGGTCATTCTGTGAATACCAAAAGTAGTAAGTGCATTCTGTGAATGCCAAAAGTAGTAAGTTTATTCTGTGAATACCAAAAGTAGTAAATGCAATCTGTGAATACCAAAACAGTAGTAAGTTTAGGATTAAGTCTTAAGTTCATTCTGTGAATCGGGCCCTATATAACTATACTAGGTAAAACAACCTCCTAAGCATAAAAACAGTTAGCGGTATCAGAACACAGGGTGCGCAAAACATACTACACACAGTACATTTCCTAACATCCAAAAAGCAATAGCACATGAATCATAACAGCACATAAATCGCATTAGGGTCCAGGTTGCGCCACTGCTCCAAAACCGAAACGTAGCAGATGCCCACTACTTGCTGGGCAGCTGAGGACAATAGCAAGGAGACTAAACACTGCAGCTGGCACTAAGTCCTGCGCAGCTGGGGAAGGCCAAAGTAGGGATGAAGGAGTGCGGCTCACTCTGGAGTCCAAAGACATGTCCCTAGGAAGGAAAACCTAAACGGTGCCGCTGCCCACTACTTGCTGGGCAGCTGTGAAGCAAACTGCGACAGGGGCCCTCACTGGCCCTTAGGAGCAAAACTGTGCAAAGGGTTATAGCCATCTGGGCTTGGGAAACGTGGGAGCGGCCTGCTGCCAACCAGGGCCGCTCTACCCTCTGCAATGCCCCCCCCCCTTGTGTGTGGAGCCTCGTGGGCTCTAGATACAAACTGCCCCCTTTGAGCCTTGTGGGCTCGAGAAACAATGCTGCCAGCTGGGGGAGCGGCCGCTCTCTACCAGGGCCGCTCTACCCTCAGAACAGTCCCCAAAACAAAGTTAGCACAGCTGGGGGGGGAGGGCACCGGCAATGTGCCCCGACGCCCCCTCTCTACAAAGGAACACCAAGGGCCCCACTCACCAGATGGCTGGTTCCTGGCGAGGGCTCCTCCTCTTTGGGCGGCGTTAGTGCTCGGCGGGGCTCTCTCTCCTCATGGGAGCCCCGCCTTCACCATGCGCCCGCTACACCCGCTCTTCACCCGGTACCCCATCTCGGGACCGGGACTTGATGTGGAGCCTTCGTGGCTCCGGGGCCGCAGTCCCCTCTTCCGGTCGGGCACCGGCCAATCACAGCGCGGCGGCGGGCGGGACTTCCTTCTAAAACCGGAAGTCCCACCCCTCATCAGGTACTACAGTGCCTGACTTCATGTTTGCGGCGCGAGGGCTGCGGTGGTGATTCTTTCCACAAAATGAGGGGTGGGAACCCTCGAAACACAAAATAAAAGTAGGAATGGGGTGGGCACCCGTTAAGGCGCATAAGTAGCGGGGTGGGCACCCGCTCCAGAAATAATAAAAATAAGCTGGGTGGGCACCCGTGCTACCATTAAGCAAGGCAGCTATGAGGGGTAAGCTCCCTCAGTAACACAGCAATTTGAAATAAAGCGCTTCCAAGGCGCTAGGGGGTACAGAGACCATCAAGCCCCCAAGGAAGGACTCCTAGAGCAAAGGGGTCCCAGCAACACAGTCCATCAGGCATCCAGGGGCTGGGCAGGGCCCAGGGAGGCAAGCCTTCCACTGGGCCCCAGCAGCAGCACGCCCCTGGTGGATTCTAGTCAGGAAAACAAGAACATTTAACATGAGGTCACAGCCTCTTTTTATACACCAAATCCCTTAGTCTCTAGGGTGCAGGGTGGGGGAAAACCAGACGCAGCTGGCTCTGGAGTACTTTGTTTTGCTCAGCCCCTCTCCCTATTCACAGGACAGGCTAGGGTAATCAGTCACACCACAGGGGGCGGAGCCAGCATTGTGGAGGGAAAGCCCAGCCCTATTCAGGTCTCAGGTGCAGCCCCTCCCTGCCATCAACATGCAGATCTCCCCATTCACCACCGGGGAAGACCCATCCGGACTTCTGGAGCCAGGCACAACAGCCAGCTCCAGCCAATCACAAGCCAGACAGTCAATTCACATTTACTGCACAGGCAGGCCAACTTCTAGAAGTGGCACTTCCACACTAGACACATTAAAGCTGCACACATCATCGTGCAGCATTTAATCACACGAGTCCGCACATACCAAACTCAACCATGCACTCCCCACGCATCAGGAATTACCATGGACACTCATATTCCCCTTGCATTCCTATGGGAGGGCAGGCCAATCTCACACACGCACTCAGAGAGCGCACGCACTTTACACTGCGCCACAGTGCTAAAGACCAGAAATCATTATACTGATGTAACATTAAAAGGCAAAAAGTTCGGGTGTGAACCTGCCAGAAGGGCCAAGTCCAACACAACCCCCTTCCATGCATGCCAATAAGCTTGATGCCCAGATCAACATCCTACAAACAGTGGCAAATTTAATTTCAGGGGTCGATGCTAAATTGGATCACTTGAACTCCCTGATTCGCAGAGCCCAGGAGAGTACATATCTTAACTTCGAGCCTTGCAGTTGCGGTCCAGTTCTAAAAAACCTGGAAAAACTTCCGCACATTATGACTTCTCTAATCGAAGATCTTAAAATAGAAGCGAGCAGAAATAAGGACTCAAACATCAAGGTCCTAGCGCCTGATCCTTCCATAAAAGAAAGCATAAAAAACTCTTTATTAAACGGCACAGCAACACATAATGAAAATCAATCTGCTAGGGTCGAGTCCATACCAACGAACAACGTAAATATCAGAGATGCCGCTCCTACTACACCTCAAAATTCCGAATGGCAGCAGACTTCCACATCGTCTGGTTCAGATCCTCTCAAGAAATTATCAAGGAAAAATAAGAAAAAATTAAAAAAACTGAACAAGTCGATTAAAAATAAATCCATCCGGGAATGGTTGCAGCCCGGGTGCCAATCGCATGGTCAAACAGAGCCACCGGAAACGACAGAGCTTGAAGAATTCCCCATAATAACAGATCACATGCTCCCGAAGCATGATGTCCTCCATTTATCTAACTAAATAACAAACCAAGGGCTGGCTGTCCCCCTTGTGGCGCCCCGACCAGTCACATTAGTATTATCCACAAACCCTGCAAACGTCCCACAAAATACAAACGCCGTGGAAGTGATCCAACCTCGCAGCACCGAATACGAAGCACGATCAAATCATTCTTTAGCCGCTGTTTCATCAACGTCTACGCAGGTTACGCCTCAAGTGTCACGGGCAGTCCTAGATACAAAGGGCATTAAAAACACTTGGACTAACAATGGGCTTACCAGCGTTCCATTCACGACGACCCCTGAACGAGCTACCGGGGCAATAAGGCATACAGATGCCTCCCTAGCTGGCCTCTCACAGCCAACAGAAGCTGGCGCTCAGGCCGCGGACTCCGTTGCTGATTTAAATCACCCCCAATCGCATGATCGGGAAATAAGGCTATACCCAGAATATGTCTCGCAGGGGAGGTGGGACATTCTTAATCGTAGCAATCTCCTGTTCCTTTGTGCGAACATTCCAGGGTTGGAGGGAATAAAAACTTCAGACATCGAAACCATTTCCTTCCTACCGCCAGATGAGGATGAGTTAAATGAAACCACAGAGGTAACTTTCACGAGCTCGGCCATGGCTGAGGCCTTAAAAAGCCAGCACAAGCTACTGGAAAGCTGGGGTATAAGGATAAAACCCAAGAAAACACAAAAATATCCTCTGTTCTTAAAAACACACTCTGCATATATTTCGATGGGAAATATGGTCCAACCAGCTGAAGAGCCCCCACGCCTGTATGCGCTCTACAAGGATGCCCCAGAACTGGCGACTACACTCCAGGGGCACAAAGGTGGCACAATCTCTGGTCACCCTATCAGAACACCAATCAAGATAACTAGGGATTTAATCCTGGGGACACGTAAATGCGCAACACTGGGTCCCGCGAATAAAGACTGGTCCTGGCTCTCGCTTGCGTTAAACTCCAGGACCTAACGGTTCGCGCCTTAACACCTGGGGCCACTCTCCACGACGCATGAAAAACACAGACGTAAAACCCGCTGAGAAGGCATTGTCCCCGGTGAGACTGAAAGTCATGTCTTGGAATGTTGCTGGACTTAGGCGGTTGCTTCTCAACCAAAACGCGCTGTCATATATGGAGGAAGCAGATATAATCTGTATACAAGAGTCTTGGCAAACCCTTCCGCTCTCCTTGAGAGGTTACGCTGAGTACGGAAAACCAGCAAAAAAGACTAACATCTTTGGTAGACCCTCAGGAGGGATATGCGTCTATATTAAACACGCACTAAACTTGGAATTTGCAGAAATCTCTAATCTTCCGGATTTCCTCCAGGCAGGCATTTTGAAAGGCTGTCGCTTGGCAAACAGTAACCTTTCAATATTGTTAATTAATCTTTACCACAATCCGCATGTGCCATCATCAAACCCGGGCCTGTTGGTACATCACATAGAGTGTTTACTGTTCAATTCGCGCCACTTGATGATTTTAACACCCATAATATAGGGGTTCTGACCAAACGCAGCCATCAGGCAGGGGCTACTGACGCCCTAAATGATCTATTAAAATCCTACAACCTGGCGACGGCCCACTCAGTCCTCTTAAAGAACAGCCCGGGGCAGATGGTCGGCCCCACATTTAACAACCAAACCACGGTCGATTACATAATATTAAGTGGCAAACTCCAATCATTGATGTTAAGCTTTTCAGTTCAGCCGCGTAGTGATAGCGATCACTCTGCCTTAACTGTCACCTTGAATCTCACCGCGGACCAACTCCACAAGCTTGTATACATCAGAGCGGCTGATGGTGAAGAACTGATTAAGCTGCCCAGAAGGATCAAATGGGAACAAACCACCATAACCAGATTTACTAGTTGGGCAAATCAATGGTCAGGCTGGCCATCGAGTGCACAGAAAAATGGCGCAATAGAAAGCTGGAATGCCATATCAGATACCCTGGCGGTGCTTCTTCGTGGGAATCAGAATAGTGTGTCGCACTGGTGTCCTCCCCCTAAATACGGATTTAACATAGAAATTAAAAAAGTGCCAAAGCATTAAATAAGGAACGTAAACGGTTCCACAAAAACAGAACTGAACAAAATAAGAAGGAATTACAAGAAGCCACAAAAAGTCACGCAAAAAAGGTGTGGGCCGCAAGGCGAGCCCACTGCGATTCACAATGGCTAATTATATTTGAGTTGCTGAGGCCGGGAAAATCACAGGAGTTTTGGAACTACATATGCAACATGGGACGAGGCCCAAATCATAGAGAAAATGCCCTCGAAGCCTCCACCTGGGTCGCCCATGTTAAGGCATTATATACCAATGATGGTTCAGGACACATGCAAAATGTAACATCTATTCCGGAAGACTACCTTGATTCTACCATCGAGACGACGGTCCCACCGGAAAAATCGCTGGTTTCTAAAATCTTAAAAAATATTAGACAAAATGCCACTCCAGGTCCCAATGGGCTTCCCGGGCATTTATTCAAGGCAAATATCGACTTTTAGACCAAAAACCTGACCCATCTGTACTCCGAATGTTGGCTCCGGGGGGAAGTTCCAGATTCGTGGAGAGGCTCGCTTTTACAGCCTATCCACAAAAAAGGCCCAAAATCGGAACCTGCCAATTACCGCATGATTGCCTTGTTGGATATTGATGGTAAAGCTTACGCTAGCGCCATCTTGAGGGATCTCGCAGACTGGTCAAGTGCAGCTGGCATCCTTCCATTCTGCCAAACCGGATTTAGACCTGGGTCAGCCACAGTAGATAACATCATCGATCTCTCCTATCTGGCGCATCGAGTTCGGACAGGCTAAAGCCTTCCACTCTTCGTCTGCTTTATCGACTACTCAGCGGCATTTGATGGGGTCGACCGCGCAATCCTGTGGCATAAGCTGGTCCAATGGAACATCAATCCGGGACTGCTAAGAGCGATACAGTCCCTGTATCAAAAAACTTGGGTGCGTATCAAACTCTCAAGGGACCATGCTTCTGCTAAGATCTACACTGACAGAGGCCTAAAGCAAGGGTGCGTGCTAGCCCCATTACTATTCAACTTATACACGGCGGACATGGAGAGGGCCTTGACTGGTGCAGCCCTGGCCACTCCAAAGATCGGCAGACACAAAATATACTTCATGCAATATGCCGATGACCTGGTCCTTTTGGATCATACGAGAATGGGGCTGCAAAAGGCGTTGACGGCACTGGCCGCATACAATGACAAAAATAGGCTTGTAGCCAATCAATCTAAATCAAAGGTAATTATATTTGGGCATCATTCAAGGAAAAAATCTTTGAAATGGAGGCTAGGGGACCTTTTGCTGGAAAGCACACAGCGATACAATTACCTGGGCATTTGTTTTCAGGTGTCGGGGCTCCCAAGTGCCCATCTCAAGTCTATCAAGACCAAAGGTAAATCCATCACCTATGCCATCTGTAAGCTGCAAGCCTCCCTTCACAGCCCGTCTACTACGGCCATTAACAGAGTGCTTAAAGCCAAGCTCATGCCGGCACTCAACTACGCCCTCCAAGCATTCCCGGGTAAATTGAGCCATGAACTGGAAAAAATTCATTGCAGGGCATACAATAAACTTTTCCACCTCCCAAGATGCACCAGAAACACCCTTGTTCGCTTGGAGTTCTCCCTCAACCAGCAAAATCTGGAAGAGCTGGCCACCTTAAGCAAATACTACTTTTTAACGACGGCGGCACAAGAGAATACTCTGAAGGCAGTCCTGAAATGTATTTTCAGAGAGCCAGGGAATCCTTGGTCGGCCTCCCTTGAAGTGGCTAAGGCCCATCTTAACCTTGCCATGGATTCCTGGAATCCGGAATATGTTACATACTCCACAATCAAAAACGCGAATAAAAAACAAGTGCGCACGCGGTCACGGGAACTGGATCTGGAGTCCCTATGGCGAAGAAAAGACCTGCATGAGACCCTGTGTTTCCCGCACATCCCGAACTCCCCCAAACAGCATCTCACGCAGGCAGTGGGAAGTGCAGCCCTTCACAAGATCCTGGCCTACAGACTACACCCACTGCCCCTAAAAGAACTTTATCCATGTGGCAAGGCGAGCCCAGGTGCACAGGCATGCAGGCTCTCCAGCTATAAACGGGAGTCATTGGCACATATTCTTTTCTGTTGCCCCGCCTTGCGGTTGCCCCGCAGCCTTTATCTTAGGCCATTACTCAGACATTCTGGGTCAAGCTCTGCAAAGGATGGGATTTTTCATCTTTATACCCTGTTCAGAGTAATGCATATGGCTGCCTTTGGGAAGTTTATCTTTAAAGCACGGGCAATGCTGATGACTGCTACTGGCCAGACCACAGAGCCCTCAGCCGGCCCATGAACCTTTTTTCCGGCTTCTTCGCATTTTTGGATTAACTATACAACTTGACTTTTGAAATGTCCTTGATTTTAATTTCTTTTTGTAACGTGATGACTTTTGTATTGCTGGTTTTATGTAATGGTTTTTAGTAACCAACAATAAATATTCATTCATTCATTCCCCCTTCCAGCCAAAACGCAGGGCAGACCAATCACCACTGTGATGGACTTCCCTGCTTTGGGCGATAAAACACGGACGCGGGCCCGCACTGCACCGACACCCTCCGGTTCTACACCACTGTGTTCCAAAACAAGCATACATAAGAAAACCAGGCTACCCCACCGGTACTCCTTAGTTGTCCACGGCCAGGACCAGGCCCTAGGCCAACAAGCGTGATCCCCTGTCTGTAGACTTGCTCCTCCCATCTCCAGATCCTCTCCCCTGCTGCCTGTAGCAGTAGCCGCCTTGCTATCACATAGAATGCCGCCATTCTGGTCACACTGTTGCATTTTTGGGCTTTTTCTATAGCCTGCACCTGGTTACCACCTGCTTTCAATCCATGGTATTTACAGACCCTTAATTACCGAATTTCATGAAATTCGGTATTTAAAAAGTAACCAACATCTCTATTCACATTTTTTACCATTTCTTATTTACCAATTCAGTAAATAAGAATTCGGTATTTTCCGAATCGGTAAATTCCAAATCGGTAAATTCCGATTCGGAAATTACCTATTCGTATTTACTGAATCGGTCTTTTTTGGGCTCCTACATCTCATCTGAAATGCCCAATTCCGGTCGGTAACGGCCGAAATTCAGTAATTTCGTCCGTTACCGACCGGTATTGGGCTACCTACATCTGGCCCTAAGTGATCTGCCCAGAATCACAGGATGTTCCTCGTAGTTGCCGAGACTCGGACCCGGTTCCCCAGCTTCGAGGTCAACCGCTCTAGCCATAAGGCTACATCCTCTCTCTCAGAGATGCTTTAGGGGATGACCACTCCTAAAGGCAGGCCAGAGGACAGCATGGCAAGCTCATAACCCCCACACCCCTACTAACAGTAAGCCAGTCCCGTTTTTTTCTTTGAAGTCCTGGTTTTATATTGGCTTAAATAAGACTATCCAAACCTATAAGCACTCCTCTGTACCTGTCCCCCACTCATACCTGAATTGTTAGTTGCACATCACATTTATACCTCTCACAAAGATCCTGTACAACAAGCCCTAAAAATTCATGCATATGCGGCAAAGTTTATCTTACTGCTCTTTATACACCCGGATTTTTTATTATTATTAAATGAAATTTGTAGAGCGCGCTGACACCATGGGTTTCCTGGCGCTATGGGGCATCGAATTCCAGGACTGAGGTAAAGTGCAGGGTTAGCAGGGTGAGGGAAAAAGAAAAGTTTTAAGCAACTTCCTAAAATGAAGGAGGGAGCTGCTTGATTTGATGTTCAGAGGAAGGGAGTTCCAGAGTTTCGGAGCTAGAAAGGCAAATCTTCGTCCACCGAATTTGTTAGTTCTGGTTTTGGGTGTGATGAGTGATTTTTGATAGGTGGAACGGAGGTTGCGGTTTGGACAGTAAGGAATGATAAGGGAACTCAAAAAGACAGGGCTGGGGCAGTTGAGGGCTTTGTACGTCAGACAGCCCAACTTAAAGGCCACCCTTTGTTCAATTGGTAACCAGTGAAGTTTGTTTATCATTGGTTTGGCAGATTGCCATTTGGGAGATTTAAAGATGATTCGCGCCGCCTGATTTTGGACCACCTGAAGACGGTGGAGGAGAGTTTTTGGAAGTCCGTGATAGATAGAGTTGGAAAAGTCCAAACGGGAGAGCACAAGAGAGATGATAACCTGGGTCAGGGCAGGTGTGGGAAGCAGATGGCTGACCTTCCGGATTTTCCTGAGCTGGAAGGAGCAGGATGAGATCACGGAGCCGATATGAGGTCGGAGGGAAAGTCCGGCGTCAATAATTACGCCGAGGCTTTTTACAGAGGTGGAAGGGGTCGGCGAGGGGCCCAATTCGGAAGGCCAGAACTGGGTTCCCCAGGAAGAAGAGCTGGAGCCCGGGAGGAGGAGCTCGGTTTTCCCGGGGTTTAGCTTCAACTGGTTGCAGTTCATCCAATCTTGGATATGAAGCATAGCAGAGTGAAAATTGTCTATAGCATTGGGAGAATTGAGTGGAAAAATTATCTGCAAATCGTCGGCATAGTTAAAAACTGTAATGTCCCTGTTACGGAGTGAATGGAGTAGGGGCCGGAGGTACAGATTGAACAGGAGGGGAGACAGGGAGGTTGTGGGGGTCTTGGGAGCTGTGTAGGGGCCCAGGCGGACGGCTTGGGATCTGTCAGATAGAAAAGAGCAGATCCAGTTGAGGGCGGAGCCCTGGATGCCAGCCTGTTCGACACGGTTGAGCAAGATGTTATGGTCAACCGTGTCGAACGCGGCCGAGAGGTCCAGGAGAACGAGAGCCTGGGGGGTTCCTGAGTCGGCATTTCTCCTTAGTGTGTCGAGGACAGCTAGGATGACGGTTTCAGTAGAGAATGTCGGCCTGAAGCCGGCCTGATGAGGCTCCAGATAACCAGAGGACTCAATGAAATTGGAGAGGCAACTGGTAACATGTGCTTCGAGGAGTTTAGAGAAATAAGGCAGAACGATATGGGGCGATAATTGGAGATAATTGTTTTTTTTAATAGTGGGACAAGGATGGCTTCTTTGAAGGATCTCGGGACAGTTCCTGTGCTGAGTGAGCTGTTCAAGAGAGGTAGTATGCATTCAGGTAAGGAGTGACATACTGTACGCAGGACTGAGGGTGGGCAGCCATCGTTTGGGGAACCTGATTTTAACCGGGATGCGAGCTGCACTAGGGAGATCGGATTGATGGGGGGGAATTCGGTGAAAACAGAAGGGTTGTTGAAGGAAGATTCCAGGGGGGCGATCTGAGGGGTGGTGGAGATCGATGTCTTAATTTTGTTGATTTTTTGGACGAAAAAAAGGTTGAGGGCATCGCAGGTTTCTTGGGTGGGAGTTTGGCCTGGGAGGGTTCTGTCGTCAGATGTCAGTTCATTCATAATTTTAAAAATTTCTTTGGATTTGTTGTCCAAGGAGGAGATTCTGTCCGAGAAGTGAGTAGATTTGGCAGAAACTATGGCAATTTTATAGTCTCTGCGAGCTGAGATATATTGTGATCTAGCTGTTACGGAGTAGTTACGTCTCCATGCCCTTTCTGATTGGCGTACCTTCAATTTCAGTTTTTTGAGGTCATCCGAAAACCATCTGTGGGAGTTTTGATGTCTGGTCGGGGGAAATTTGGTAAGGGGGGCAAATTTGTCACTGGCTGATTGCAGCCAGAGGGAGATGTCGTTTTCTAGTATGTCCACGTTAGTGGATGGGATAGGGGCAGGGCGGGTGTCTGATAGGTTCGCGAGAAATCCTTCAGCATCATAAGCGTTCCATTTGCGAGACAGACCTCCGGCCATCAGCGGGATGGGGGGTTTGCCACTGATCGTGAGAGTGGTGTCTATTAAATTGTGGTCTGACCAAGTACAGGGTGAAACGGAGGGGGGGAATAGAGTGAGGTTTTGGGTCCATATTTGGTCTAGAATATGGCCCTTGATGTGTGTGGGCAGAGTAATTTGTTGGGACAGATTGAGACTAGTGAGGGCCTCAAAGGCCCTCGAGGCATGGGGCCCGGCATTGATGTCATTGAACCAGTAATTTAAATCGCCAAATAGTGCGAAACTGGGATGGGAGGTGAGGAGATTGATCAACTGATCAGACAAAGTGGCCGCGAAAGTTGGCAATGGTTGAGGGGGGCGTAGAGAAGAAGGAAAGTTAAGGCCCCGCTATCCATGTTTAAGCTGAAGATGAGATTGTCGACTCCCAGGAGGGAGATGGATGAGGTGGAAGTTCAGATGTTTGGAAATTATGGCCGCTACCCCACCCCCCGGGCGGTTTCCCGGTCGGTCAGCGCGGAGGATGTAGTAGTCCGGGGGGAGGGCTGCCAGAATGTCAGGGAGTGAGTCCGCTGTCAACCAAGTTTCAGTCAGCAGGAGGACGTCGGCTTTTTCATTAGAAAGAAGGATGAAGATGTCGGCGTGATGTTTTACTAAGGATCGGGTATTTAGGTAGAGGACTCTGATGGTGGTGTTGCTCTGAGTAGACTGACTAGGAGGTGTGCCCACATTGGTGAAATGCCGATCTGGATGGGCAATGTCGGCCGTGAGGATGCGTCTGATGGTGGAGGGGGAGGGTGTGAGGTTGGGAGACTGTAAGTCCCGCAGGGAAGTGGCTGAATATGTGATGATATGGCCAGCCTGGCTGGCCCCTGGGCCCGGTCTGGCGCGGACGGGCGCAGACGGGCTTGCCTTAGGCGCGCCTTCGGCGCGCAAACGGCGCGCCCGCTGCGCTCGTCCGCTGCGCTTCCTGAAATGGCACATTTTTATGGGTGTTGGAAGACGGCAAAGGGAGGGCGTGGCCTAAAAAGGGGCGTGGCCAGCGATCTCGCCGGTGATGGCGGCGGGGTGTTTTCCTTTCCCCAGAGTCCCGTGACAGCGCTCGGTCCGCTGAAGACAGGATAGTGTGGCCCCAAGGGGAGCAGGTGGTGCAGCAAGTGAAAGGTAAAACAGTACTTTTAAAATAAGTGCGGAGATTCGCCTACTCCTGGCTTTTCGCCTCAGGAGAAAAGATGTCACAGCCGCGCTTGTAGTCAGCGAGGCTTAAATAATGAAGGTGGGGGGCGGGGCCTAAAAAGGGGCGTGGCCAGCGATCTCGCCGGTGATGGCGGCGGGGTGTTTTCCTTTCCCCAGAGTCCCGTGACAGCGCTAAGGTCCGCTGAAGACAGGATAGTGTGGCCCCAAGGGGAGCAGGTGGTGCAGCAAGTGAAAGGTAAAACAGTACTTTTAAAATAAGTGCAGAGATTCGCCTACTCCCGGCTTTTCGCCTCAGGAGAAAAGATGTCATTCATCTGAAAGGATTGTTCATCTGGAGTGGAAGCCATTGTAACTGCAGCAGGACAAAACAAAGGGCGGGTCCTGCAATGCCCCATAACGTTCAAGCCACCTACATAGACCGGTGTGCCCCTACGCATGCAAACATCCTACATAGACAGGTGTGCCCATACACATGCAGACCACCTACATAGACAGGTTTGCCCCTACATGTACACACCACTTACATGGACAGGTGTGCCGCTACACATACAAACCACCTACATAGACAGGTGTGCCCCTATGCATGCAAACCACCTACATAGACAGGTGTGCCCCTACGCTAACAAGTTGACTAACACACTATAAAGGATTGCTCTGCCCTGTTTTTTTTTATCCAAAACAGAAATGTGTTTTCCTGTGCCTTTTATTGTACTCAGATCTAACCTTGTCATGTACACTGTTACTTTATTATAGAGTGCTACTTTTATCTTTTAACCCCTTGGGCGCTCCGTCATCAGCTGCGGTGGCGCTGTGCTGATGACGTTCCGTCATGGCTCGCCCGCCGCTCATGCGCGGCGCGAATTCCGCGCTTGCGCTGAGCGTTCTATTGAGCGGGCGGGGCCATGACGGAACCGCTCCATCATAAGCACAGCGCAACCGACGCTGGTGACGGAGCGGTTCCGTCACCAGCATGTGCCCGCCGCTCTTCCGCCCTGTCCCCTTAGCACTGCGGCGGAATAGCCGCCGCAGGGAAGGGGTTAAGGCCTTGTGTTATTGTCCTACCAACCACTTTCCACAACACTGCTTCTGCTTCTAGCTGTGCTGCAACACCTGGGCTGGGGTTACACATCATTCGAATGGTACACACTGGTAAGGCCAGTCTCTACTCTTCTGTCTAAGGATCCAATATCTTTATGTATTACTGACAGGGTAGCTGTATGTCTTTTCTCACACATCCTTGCTGGCAACACACTCAATGTCAGCCTATTCTTTAACATATTACTATTGCCATAGAAAGTTACCATGAAGTGTATCAGTATTTGTACCTCTCAAAATGAGGAGTGAAATCATGCACCTAGCACCATCTTCTTTGATTTACTATGACTTACTCCTGTATGTATGTCTCTCTCTCTCTCTCTCTCTCTCTCTCTCTCTCTCTCTCTCTCTCTCTCTCTCTCTCTCTCTCTCTCTCTCTCTCTCTCTCTCTCTCTCTCTCTCTCTCTCTCCAGTCGGGTTCTGTCATACAACAACCCTTGAAACCATCATCATCTAGGACTTCAGGGGAAAACCCGGCAGCATCAAATAGGCCCTCTACTGTCTGTCCGTCCATCATGTGAGTCTGGAAACCTATGATCTTTACTTCGATATCCTATTATTAGACCTTGCACTAACTCATTTTCTCTATTTTGAAAGCATATTCAGTGTTTAAAGAATTATTTCAAGGAGGTGTCTTAGCTCCTGTAATTGCACCTGTGGTCATGATGCCTCGTTAAGGGGGACAATATCAATTGAACCTACATCCTAGCTTCATTGCTGCTGGATCTGGACATACTTTAGAAACACCATCTACCAGGGCCCGGGTTCTGCAGCTGACCTCTCAGGGAATCGCCAAATAAAGTCATCTCTGTGGCTGGAGCTGGTGAGTTCACATTGTTGAGATATTATGATTGAATCCGTGGATCAACCCATACTAGTATACGTTGACTTAGGCTCAGATAGTATTAATCCTATTCTTTATTTGCAGAACAATGTTTATTAATGTATTGTGGCATGTGACAGTATTATGTGGTATGGAAGGGGTACCTTACCATGTAATACTAACACAATAAACATTGATGGACCACGAATACTCTCTCAGTACACCTTCTCTCAGTCCTTGTAGAGTGGAGAAGAGCATGTGTTAAGCATTTCACATCACAAACATGGACGATAAGAGATTGACATGACTCAAGAGAAATCCAACATCCATTTATAAAAATAACTCAGATTTCTATATATTTGTAGACACCAAAACAAAGTCTATACATAAAGGATAACCATAGTTATACATTTTGAAGCATTAAATAAACACGCGGCAGGACCAGGAGTCTCCAGGCAGATCCAGTCTACCTGCCTCGGGTACTCGGTGCAGACGTGCTTCTCTGTATCATTGGTGCTGGTTCGGATCTGCGGCAGCTGGTGCTGGCGGACGTGGCAAAAGAGGGTGAAAACAGATGCAGGATCTTCACGATGAAACCAGAGGCGTGGTTGGTCATTGGTGCGGGTGGATACCTTCTCTTGAAGCGTCGAGTAAAGCAGGTTGCAGTCAGATTGACTACCAACAAGCCTTGGTGCATGCAAGCACTGCAGTTGAGGAATTCTTCTTCCAGAGGACCAAGGGAATGTTGTAGAAAGCTGAGCCTCCCTGAGGATCTGAACTACAGTTCCCAGAAGCCACCTTCCCAGTGAGTTTGAGCACCGATACCCGATAATTCTTGTGAAGTCTGGAGTTTGCAGAGGGGTTCATCTTCCTTTTGGATCCGCCTCTTTCCTTACTTGAGTCAAAATCCATTGAATGCAGAGTGGCTGCCACATGTGCTGAACTTAGCACCTCTTCTTTGTGGAGCACTGCTTTGTTGTAGAAATGGGTCTCTTCGTGGTAGCATGTCGAATCTGAGCTTCTGGTGCCAGGGGTGTCCTCAAATCCTGGATTTAGGGGCTGGTAATGGGTGAGAGGACTTGTAGCAATTGACACCCAGTCCTGCAGCTAATCCACCTCTGTAGTGACTACATTCTCAAAAGAACGACTCTCGATGGCCCCAAGACAGAACATTTTTATACCATCTCCTTACTTTCCTTTGTGGCAAAAATGACCAAATCCAACATCTATTCTATCCTAACCCAATTCATAGCATCCAATGAAATCCTGGACTTCACGCAAAATGGCTTTAGACCCGGCCATAGCACCGTACCCGCCTTGCTTGCGGGCCTCCCTGGATGAGGGCAATACCTCTGCTCTGATCCTCTGGGCCTCAGCACCGCATTTGGCACTGTGTAGCACAATATTATGCTGCAGTACCTACAGGAGATATGCATTGGAGGTGCCGCCCTAACTTGTTTCACATCATTCTTGTCAGAAAGATTCTTCCAAGTTGTTCCCCCCCCCCTTTGGCTCTCAGGTACATACCGTATGCCATGGGGTGCCGCCGTGATCAGCTCTGAGCCCTACACTCTTTAACTTATATATACAACCCCAGGCAGTGGTAGCAAAAGGTAGAGGCCTTTCCCTGGTTTATTATGCTGATGATACTCAGCTCGTGATCTCTTTGTCAAACAACTTTGACCAAAACATGGTCAAGTTCCAGGATGATATGTTGGCCATCGCAGATTAGATGGTGGCCAACTGCCTGCAGTTGAATGTTAACAAATCAGAGATCCTTTTCCTTGAAAGAGACACCCATCAATGGAGCAATTGTTGATGGCCTGCTGCGTTGGGGGTACCCCCATCGCCCAAGCAGACCGTAAAAAATCTGGGTGTCTGGGTGGATAGTACTTTGACCTTTCAACACAGATGAAATCAGTGGCTGGAGTCTGTTTCAGAATTCTATGTGGACTTAGACCTCTGCTAGGGTTCTTCGATGCCCAAGCCTGCAAGATCATTACCCAGTCTACCATTCTTTCTACACTGGATTATTGTAACTCTCTGTACCTGGGCGTCAATGAAGCAGGGATCAATCGCTTTCAGAGGGCACAAAATGCGGCAGCGCAAACCCTTTTCATGCTCCTTAAATAATGCTCCAACTCTATTCGCAAGCTGCACTGGCTTCTGGTGGAGAAGAGAATCCACTTTAAGACATTGTGCATCTCACAGAATTCTTTAATGCTCAAGCCCCTCACATCCTATCCAATCTTCTATCTCCCTATGTCCCTAGCTGTACGCTGCGCTCTTCAGATCAACATCTGCAATACGTCCCTCGATTAAGAAAAGCACGGATGAGTGGTCAGTCGTTCCCTGCCTTGGCTTCTGCCCTTTAGAACGCCGTCCCAGGTACCATCAGGAGCATTCAGGATCATGGGGCTTTCAAGAAGGCAGAAAAGACATGGCTATTCCCAGCATAACCCGCCCGCCTCATACTCCCTATTTGTCCTTTCATCTGGAGTCAGCGCTAGGATACCCCGTTGCTGGTGCAGGAATGCGCTCTATAAATTTGGTAACATGACATAACATAACATCCTGTGGGTGTATGTCACTAAAACTAGTTAGAAGCTGATTTTACACTGAATTCAAGATGGCCACAACCATCCTCGGCTGTACACCTCCGCTGCCATTTCCTAGAGCTGTGGTCAGCCTTGTGTAGGTGTACACCTCCTGAATATCTCATGTTCCCACCTGCCTGTGAAAAACAGTTTGTGTGGCAGGGGGAGGCTTTGTCCTCAAGTGGGGGACTAGTTCCTTTGTCCACCAGCGCCGGTGAAGCCTTTGAGGCTCACTGCCCTGATGGCCCATTCACTAGCCATCCTGTGTGGTGGGTGTCACCTCCTGCACACACGGGTCTTTGTTTCTGGCCTCAGTGGGTGGCACACATTCCCCAGCATGAGGTCAGAGTCCTGTCTTGGCAGCAAACCCTCCGGAAAGCCCTCCAGGGCATGAGTACACTTGGTTTACTCGGTGGTCCCTGTCTAAGGTGTCACCTAGGTACATGCTGGTTAAACCTTGACATTATCTTCGTGTTAGGGGTTAAAAAGCACTGTTTTAGGTACAAATCATGAAAGAAATTGACCGTTCCATAATGGTGCTGAACATCTGGTATATGTCCAGTGTCCAGCCCATGTTATCCTATGGCGAGTCGGTCACACGTGGTAGAATTATGTTTAGAATGCTACCACAGAACACTATATACTTTCACATATATTCCCACAACTGTTATATACTATATACTGCACCCTGCCTCCTGGGCTATAGGAGGTCTACCTTAGGGGTGACTTACATAACCATATGCAGTGAGGTGGCTCTGTCGTGCATGGGGTGTGCTGGGTCGAACTCGAGCAGGCGAGCTCCGCGTGCAGGGCTGACCTGGCAGACCTGAAGCCCTTGGTTTCACTCAGGGTGGCACAATAAGTGCTGCAGCCCTGGTGCCCCTTTTGCAACCCTGCCCTTGGTACCACTGGTGCCATATACTAGGACCTTATAGGGGTGTAAACGTACTTGCCAACTGGGTGCGCCAATTCCCATTTACAGTATGAGGGAAAGAGCACTGGGGCTGGACCTGGTTAGCTGACCCAGCACATTAATTATCACAGCATCTAGCAGCAAAAAGTGGGGGGATGACCATCTGGAAAGGGCACTTTACAACAAGTATTGTGTAGACAATTTGACAACAATGTTTTTCATGTATTCCCTCTCTTAAACTGTTTTTCCAGGTACCCAGGACACTGAGCAAGACGATGATGCTGAACTATCTAAATATGGAGCACGTTTTACAATCCGACGAGAGAATCCAACCTACAATCTCTGTCGTCAGCAATGCTCACAAAGAAGAGGATGTGCTGGAGCTGGCTGAAGGGGAGGATGACCTGGACGAAGAGCAGAGCATTGCTGCCCACATAGATAAAATCTTCAAGAAGTCCACTTCACGGCCAGGCAGCAGGACTCCAACAATTAGCCAAGCAGCCACAAATGCTGTTTTTGCCTATGCAGCAGTCACGTTCACACAACTAATCAATCAAACCAGACTTATATAGAGCGGTTAATCACCCGTGAGAGTATCCAGGTGCTGAGGATCTTTCTGCAGAGGCTCTGTCAATCAGGTGGGTCTTGATCACAGGTCCATCAGTAAAATCTCCTACATGCTCCTCCCATGAAGGTGCATCGTCAGTCTTCTCTCATTCATCTGAGGGAGCGAACACCCCTGTTGAGGTGGAGGTACCCCATTCATGAATCTCCCCCAACAACCTCCAATATGCCTCCCCACATGTCCGACTGCCAAGCACGGGATGGGGGAGGTGGCATAGGCTGATGTCGGCCACTAGAAGATTATATTTTACCAACAACAGAGTAATAGTAGGCAGGATATTTGTGTTACGGGGGCTACTGTCTGTGGGATTTCTGACTCCATTTAGGAACTCCTTCAGATGACTGACAGTCACACCCATGTAATGCTGCAAAATGTTACCAAGACATAGCAAAGATACACCAAGAACATCTGAGAACGTTTACGGAAGAGGGTGCAAAAGAACATGCCTTGGCTGAGAAGATGATAGAGGCAGTAAGCAAAAAATTACAATGAGGGTCCTCACGGCCAACACATGCAGAAGATTATGCATAGACACCTGCACCATCTCCACCCCCCCTACTGACGAAAATAGAAACCTTCTCAGGGGTCTCACTGATACTTGGTCATTTTAAACCAACAAAGAAGAAATTGGCACAGAAGCTGTAATATAAAAGTAACATCTTTAATAACCTCAAATGAGGGAGACTACGTCACACAGAAGCCTTAGCAAATGAATGAGGCAGTCTAAGGAGTACAGAAAACAGGGGCCTTATATATGCTTAGGGTTACATAGTCAGCATAAGACCATGGGGAGGTCCTGGCTCATGTAAGCATGCAAAATGCTTAATATGGGCATACAAGATCTGCTTGCTCAACAAAGTGGGAGGAGAGTTACTTCTCCATACAGCAGCAAAAATAGCCTGACAGTTCTATAAGAGGAGCAGGTGCATTCTACTAGCTATGCCCTTCTGAGCATGTGCAAGGCTCTGAAGAGGGAAACAGCACATGGCGAGCATATGGCTACCTAAAATGGCTGCCAAATACAAAATGGCTTTCAGCTCATGCTAACAAATCCCTGCAATCTTTAAAAGATCGTCCTTTTAGCATGAGCTAAAGACATTCCTACGATCCAGTAGGAACACAGAAAATATTTGCACATTAATTTTCATAAATTTATCAATATCCTTATTCATTGCTAGGTGGGCATTTTCATTCTAAACATTTAATTCAACCTAGCATTGGGTCATCATTAACATACAGACAGTAGGAGAGAGTAATGGCCACTATCACAAACAGAATTATAGTTTTTCTAGTCCTAAGCAAATCCTAGAACCATCTAGTAAAAACATTTTCACTATACTTGTCCATTTTCCTTTTATGAGGGCTAGAACATCAATTTAATACATTCAAAGAAAGGGCAAAGTCACATTTTCAATTGCTCAGAAAAATGAATATTTTTCGTGCATAATAAATATAACTAATGCAAATATTAAAGGAACTAAACAGATTATTACAAAAACAATCCTGGCTCCAAGGGACCAGGAGGACCACACAGGGCCATAAGAATTAGGACGAAGAACTACAAAGGGCTGCTCCTCCTCAAAAATGGGACATCCAAAGGAGTACATTATTGACAAAAAAAAGGAAGTCCTTGGGGAAATTGAAGCCGCTGTACAACCAACCAGAGGGGAGTCTTCTCCCTGTGTCCGTTTGAGCCTCACGGGCAGGCTCTTATTGTTTCCATGGTAGAGCTGCACAACTCAAGAATCACAGCTCAGTTTCAAGGAAAAAGTCTCTTCTTTCAGGATAGGGCAGTCACCCACCAGGCAAATGCTCTCAACGATCCTGTCCAGTGTCTCAGGCAGTGGACCAGTTTTCTTCACTTCAATCTAACAGGCACCAAAGACACACCACCTGTACCCTGAACTCAAGTCCTTCCCTAACTCCTGTATTGCTCTGCTGGCGCACTGCTCATTCGTTTGGGCCACACATTTGCATCCAGTGTACCCAGGTATCTCTTGACCAACAAACAAAGGTGCACACTTGCATTCACTTTGGGACTAGTATTCAGAGGCCGGATGCTGGGATCTTTGAAGCAACCCTTGTTTCAAAAGGGGTCACCTCAAGCAAAGCCTCCTCGCCATTCTGGTCGGTCTGTGACTCTCAGCTGGGCATCAAAAACTTGATCCACAATTTCTCCTTTCTGATTTGTGACCCCGTCTTTCGCCCAAGACAGTGGCAGGGGTACACACTTCATCACAGGGCTTCCGCCTTCCCTGAGGTCCTAGTTGCCAGCAATGCCTGTGCTGGTTATCTTCACTTTGGCTTCAAGCTGGACTGGTGCTGACGCTGACTCCCTAGGCTGGATCTGATGTCCGGGCCCCTCTGGCAATGGCTGTAAGGCAGCAAATATCTATTGGTGGACAGAACAAAAGGTCTTTAGACAAGGCACAGAAACAGTCTATCTACAGAGAGGATAGTCTCAGAATGCTTCCTAGTCTTGGGACGCCCCATATATTAGCAAGGCACCCAAGAACCACTTCCATCTATCTATGTGAGAGTAAAAAAAAAACAACAGTCTGGACCTATTGGCAAGTATAAAAGGAACTCTTTGGTGAACTGACAAGAGTAATACATCACCCAATCCCAAGCAGCCAAGGAAGTCTATATTCATTTACTAAACTCAGAGGAAAAGAGAAAAACAACACAGACATACCCTAAATCCTTACATTGGTGTATTCCTGTGTGCTAATCTGAAAACACTCAAGAAGAAAGGAAATGTTCTACACTTTTGCTCATAAACTTTACATTGCTTGTATAGGACTGCAGACAGTTCTAAAATGATTCTTCTTAATAAAAGCACCTACATTGTATGCTTAGGACCATGCTCTCATGTTATAGGAGCAACAGGAAAGTCTAAAACTGCTAATTTAACAGGGATTCTTATCTATAAAACAATATTTCCTTCAAAACAATTTTTGCTAAGGATCGCATGGGCATCTTTCCTGCGTTCTACTTTTCATGATCCAAACTATGCAACATCAGCTCTAATAAGGACTGTCAGTTTATTTACATGGACTAGCTAATAAAAAAACTAGCAATGCCCTTGCAAAACTATGTAGCATGAGAATAACATACAATAATGGTGTTATCACCTAAGACTTGTAGAACAAAAACTACCCACATCCAGTTCCCCTAAAGATCAAAATAAGGGAACAGCAATCTAGACTACAGATCCTGTCATAATTTCATCAAACAGGATGGGCAGTGACATAACATATATATTTATTCATTTTATTAATGCTAACAATGTTTAAAACAGTATTACTGAATAGCCAATTAAATGTCTCATTGCTATTTCACAGACAGCTTAGACAAGCTAAAAGAAAATTGAGAAAAAGAGAGAAAAACATACATATTGCCTTCCCTTAATTTGTAGAGGAGCCAGCCTCCTTCCCCCATTTTGACAGTAGGAAACCTGAAACAGGTTTCACTTCTGTCAACACTATCAACCCCTATGTGTATCAACTGGACATAAACAAAGTTATAGGAGGTACATAGCACTTTTGAGAGGGCTTAAAAACATAAATACCCAAACCCCAATCCTTTTAGCAAATGTACAAGTGAAACATGAGGGCACATGAAGTCAAACTAAATTTCATTGCCTTAGCTTTTGTACAGTAATCCTCAGACTAAAAGCATTAGTGCTGTATAAATATGGCAATACTTTTTGTTAATCAACGTGCACATATACCATTATATTGATGTTTTATTCATATCAGTGCATCCCTGTTGTCGTTCAAAAAGTTTCAGAGGCCAAAATATCAAAGCAAACCTTCTCTGAGAGCCCTGCTAGGCTTCTAAATAGAGAACTGACATTTAACTCTTCCCAGCTGTTCTATTCTGTATGCAAAGGTTCCTATGCGGCTTTCCCTAATTCAAAGTCACCCTTAAGACAGAAAGCTGGGGCCTTATTTATGAAGGCCTTGCGCCGCCGGTGCGTCACTTTTAACATGGGAAAAAGTGACGCACCGGCAGCGCAAGGACTTCATAAATAAAGCCCCTGGAATGCAGCCCCATTCCCCTGTTTGTCACTTTAGAGTTAAGAGAATAACTTTTGCTGGTTTTTGATACATATTTTCAATTATAAGCAGTGTGCAGTAGATTTTTCTAACAATATAGAAGTCAGCTGTTTGTATTATACCTAAATGTATGCATTTACTGAAGTCTAAGGCAGTTTAAAAGCTGCTCAGAGTCGCAGAATTGCATTCAAATTAGTGAATTTTGCCCAATTTCGACTTTGATATTTGGAGCACTTAAAAATGAATATCCTATATTTTTTTGCATAATAGTCATCTTCAGAATGTTTTCTACACATTCCAGAGATTTGGCATCAGAAATATCTTGTGTATACCCTTATAAAAAAAGAGTTTTTTACGCCTGCGCAGAGTGATATTTCACATGCAAGTTTCCTCATCATGCGGTACAACACAACTTAAATTTAATTTTAATGCTTGGAGGTCACAGTATGAGTATTAAGCTTTATAAATATTAAAAAACGAATTTAAAAGCACTTATTCTTTAATACATTTTTTTCATAATTTATTTTGTATTTTGAATAAAACCAATCATTTTGATAATTCCACATAGGAAAAGCAAGCTTCATTTCTTGCCTATCATATTAAAACACATTCATTCATAAGCCTAAACACAGAATCCTAACTTGAAACATGAAACATTTAGCGCCACTTTTTAAAAGGACAATCATTATTTAATATCAGAACCACGGATATGCTTATGTAAAAAGGCATTCAGAAAGGAAATCCCTACTTTAAATGTTTTCCTGTTCTCCAAAATAATGAACCTGATTTTTGGAACTTTTTAAAACAGCAGTCTGAAATGCAGGGTTTTACACCATGTTCGCACTGACAAAATCCTAGCTGAGTCAACATTCCTGTCTCTCCGTGGCCTACAATCAAAACGACAGCTGTTGCTCAGCGGCAGATAAAACACAGCTGTTGGAAAGCTTTTTTTAGTGTTGAAATATAAGCACGGTGATAGTCTATGTAAAACTGAGGCATTTCAAGTTGGCCTCCTTTCTGGAGGGGCGTACCTTCGAGGTCTGGGAAGGAAACACAAAATCCCCTCCCCTCCCACTTCACTGCGGGGGGCCCCAGGGCTCATCCCTGAGCCCCACGTTATTTAACGTGTATATGGCACCCCTGGAGGGTGTGGTGTCTCCGTTTGGCTTCAAGACCATAAGCTATGCGGATGGCACCCAGCTAGTGGTGAGTCTGGCACAGCTGGAGAAACAGCCTGAGACGCTCCATTCATGCTTGAGAGAGGTGTTTGATTGGATGTCCAGGTCATCGCTCAAATTGAACGGATCAAAAACTGAGCTGATCATCTTGGGCCAGTCAAGTGTTGCCCTCTCGCCGAGCAGCTGGCCTGACTGCATGGGCACCCCGCCCGACCCAAAGAACGAGATTAAGAGCCTGGGGGTCTGGCTGGAGCCGGATTTGTCCTTTAGGACACACGCCAAGAAGACCGCTGGCGTGTGTTATGGAATGCTCCGGTCGGCCCGTAAGGTTCTCCCCCTGCTGCTAGAACTCTCCCGGAAGCTGTTAGTCCAAGGCTTAATCATCTCACGCCTGGACTACAGTAATGCGCTCTTTCTCGGAGCGCCAGAGTCAACGTTTAAGATCCTGCAACAAGTGCAGAATGCAGCAGCAAGGCTGCTGCGGAACGTTCCGGCCAGGCAGTCAGCCAGGCCTGCTTTAAGAGCACTCCATTGGCTCGCTGTCAGAGAGAGAGTTACCTTTAAGGCCCTCTGCATCGCCCACAAGAGCATACAGGGGAAAGGACCAGCTATTCTGAAGGACATGATTCGGCCCTATAAAACCACAAGAGCTTTACGCTCTGACAATAAACACCTCCTTCAGACAAAGAGAATTAGGAGAGCCCGTTCAGGTGGCAGGAGTTTTTCTATCCATACAGCGCGCGCCTGGAACTCCCTCCCACTCTCACTGTGCTCCGAACCAAACCTTCTCAGGTTCCGGAAATATCTGAAAACGTATCTTTTTCCAGAATAACTGTAGCTCTTCTGCCCTCTATTAGTAGCCTGCTCTTGGTTTCTATAGGCGCTGGGATGCCCCTGGGTAACCGTGCGTGGTACAAAATTCAATAATAATAATATAAAGTGTGTTTAGTTCAGCAACATTCAATGTACTCAGATTATGTGTTTGCCTGTTAATATCTAATACAATGTATCTAAGGAAAATGTTGTAATATCTTATAATTGTTTATTTATTGCAAAACACACAATTTCATTTTTGAGGCCTATTTTATTCCAATTGAATGTGAATTCAAATTTTATCTTTTAAGCATTAGCAGTTTGTACATGTGCATAGTTGCTTACTCTATCAATTTAATAGTAACATGTAGTTATTTAGCATATCATATGGTTCATTTCTGGAATTTTATTTAATTTTTATTTAATAATAATTAAATGACATTTTGCATAACAGACTGATGACAGCAAAAAAACCACAAATAGACACATTGAGCTCATTCCGACATATACAGAAGGGGTTATACACTCAGAACACATAATACAGTACGCTTAGGGCTAGCCATTATTTTACATAGAACGCCATTGTTATTTACTCACAGAAGTAACACTAATGTGAAACCACGAACCACATAGACATTTAAACACATGATTAACCCACAGATCAACACTTAGGGCAGAAACAAAGGACAGCCCACGGACTGTACTTAAACCAAACCATTTGTAAATACTTGTTGTAAGTCATATTTACAAGAAGAGCTTCTCAATAGTATTCTAAAAGACTGCAAAAACAGCCCAACAGACTGTTTTATTTTCAAGAAGCCAAAATACACTCAATTCACTAGCTTTTGCTGGCAGAACACAGAAAATCGCTCTGCATATCTCCATTCATAAAAGTGTGCAGAAAAGGATCCTTGTTTGTATTATTGTCATATTTTAATTCCATTGGGTTACAGAGTCACCAAGGAAGAAATATGTTTTTATACCTAAACCTACTTAGGTATTACCTCAGGGGAGCCGGCTAATTTACTTCACATCTCACTATGGTACCTCCAAAAAGCAACACATTCTTCGATGTGTGCTTGAAACAGGCATGCCTAAAATATTGCAACATATGCAAATATTACACGCAAAGTAGCACTTAAGAGTACGCTTGTACGTTGTGCTGTTCAAATCTTATACAAAGTAGAGAAAAGTCTCATCATTACCTGCCTACACGAATTGCAATTCATATATTACAAATTCCAAATACAAATATTGTGTAATGCACCACCCTGCCGTGAAAGCAGGACTGGTGGTAATCTGATGAGCTGGTGGTGACGGACAGGCACTGCTCTGATTCACTGCTGAAATTGCGGCCTGGTGGCAATGGAAATAACAGATGTGCTCTGTTCGATTAAATAGTAGGAGACCCGGAACTGTCCTACTACCCATTCATTCCTGAGCCAAATGTTGAGCAAACCGACAATACTGGGTCAATGGCAGAATAAACCCCCACTGACCTACTGATGCTGGGAGGGACGTCTATGTTGAAGGAGATTTGCAGAGCACACGCCCCGTTACCGTGAGGAGGGGACTTTATATTGAAGCAACGCCCTGCAGACATAGGACCCCTCTGGGATCCACCTTCAGAGATACAGAGGACTCTGAGGGCAAGATCCCCTACCCAGATATGTCTCAACTGAATTTTCAGTCACTCCGCTGAGGGCAGCGGAGTGACTGAATCCGCTGCCCTGGGGGTGGAGCCATAGGCCTAGCGGTGCTGCCGGCTATGATGGAGAGGCCACCGATAGACCTTTTTGTGACAAGTTGATCGGCTGGCGAACCGCCGCAGGCCCTGCAACTGATGTGATGTGCCTGTCTGAGGCGTGATCAGAGTCCCCTACCATGCAACCAGGTGGCCACTGGACCAGAGTGCTGAGACTCCGGCATCAGATTAGGGGGCAAATAAATTACTGAATAGAGGGATGTTAATTACTGCTGGCTCATAGGGGAAACTCTCTGGGGCACATCTGTGATACTGGCGCAGCACGGCAGCTGTCAATAACATGGGAGCAGATCGCATGGGCCTGGTATGGTCCCTCTTGCATGTGGCAGCCTGGCCTCCCTGCCCTTGCTTCCTGACACTGGGGCCCCAGCACATTGTGGACACTGATGGTACAATGAACACTGAGAAGCCATGCTCCTCATCAGCCCCCAGAGTTTCAGAGAGTGAAACTAATCTTACCTGGCCTTGACGCAGACCATTGACTAGGGCTGTTGCTCAAGTGCTGGGGGACCAGCACCTGGGGCGGCTGATGGCTCCCTCATGGAAGCACACCTCCAAAGCATATCTAACTGTTTTGTTGCCTTAACTATTTCCAGTTGAGAACATGTTCCCTATCTGGCCTTCTCTGGGAGAGTGCCCAAAACAGCCTGGCTCACACTGTGACACATGAGACCCTGTGTGGCTGGTTATTAGAGGCATCTGTGCCCAGACCTCCCTGAACTGTGAAATCAAAACTGGGCAGGGAGGACCCCTTACCTGGTCTGATCTGTGCCCTGAGCATGCCCTCCTGTTTGACTGTAGGACCTAGACACTGAAGTGTGGGAGAACCCCGGGTACCACTTTGCTCACTATTGTTTTGCACTGTAGCAGCAACGTACTGGCCCTCAAACTTTGCGAGTATTCACCTCCCAGGCTGAGCTCTCCAGACTTCAATCCCGATCATAGGGAAAGTGACCAGGAAGAAAGATCAGGGCGCAGGAGGCTTTGCCTTAAATGCCCTCGATGGGCCTGCTCCTAGTGATGAAACGTCTGCACCCCTACAGAGACCCCTTGAGGACACACATTAAAAGACACACTACAGGCCATCACCATATCCAGGACGGCACTAGAGATGAAGATTGACACGCTCAGTGCAGATCTGGGCATACTGAAGGATGACCACCGACGGATCATAGAATGTGTCACCACAGCCAAAAGAACAAAAACTGAGATCCCCTCAGACCCAGTAGCCCTCTGAGAAAGACACGCACTTCTGGAGCGGAAAGTCCAGACCCTAGAGCTCAGGGCAGAGGACTCTGAAAACAGGTCGCAGAGGAATAACATCTGTATGATTGGTCTGCCAGACTGAGTGGAAGGGAACCACATGTTAGACTACCTAGGAAAATTGTTACATGAAGTGGTGGCCCCAGAAGGACGATCACACTTCTATGCTCTGGAGAGGGCCCATAGGGTGTCAGCACAGCCTCTAATGCCGAGTGCGCCTGCACAGCCAGTGGTAGCCTCCTCCGGCACTCAAAGGGCCGAGCGAAAATTGCCTTCTCCTTAACGCTCGATCGCTCATTAAGAACAACATTGTCTTTAAGGAGCTTGTTTTAGATAGGAAACCATCCTGGGTTTTTATCACCGAGACCTGGGCTAAAGACTCTTCTGGCCCTGATCTTGTCGAAGCGGTCCCTGAGGGATACTGCTTAACTCGACAGGACAGAATAGGCCGTGTTGGTGGTGGCCTGGCTATTCTGTATCAGGACAGGTTCCATTGCCACACCATACCTCTCTCTGACCCTAAGGATGTGTTCCAAGTTTTATACTTTTCCTTGTCCGACTCTTCCAACCCCGCGTTCAATAGGATTCTGGCCTACCGCCCCCCCCGGGTTTCGGGCTGAAACTGATGCAGGTTTTGGAACCCTATTTCGGCCGACAAAATCTCACCATCCTAGGTGATTTCAACTTTCACCTAGAGTTACTGGAGGCCCATGACACTATTTCCTTACTGGAAGTAATGTCAGCTTGTGGACTCACCCAACTGGTGAATGGACCCACCCACCGAGCGGGACACACGCTCGACGGAATCTTTTCGAATGATCAAAGGCTGACAGTCACCAACCCTTTCCATCTTTCTTGGTCGGACCATCTGGCCGTTCCCTTTAATATGACCAATCTGACCCAGGACTCTGTCAGAAGGGTCCCGAGTACTAGGGAAGTACGAAGGAACTTCAAAAACATCAGGGAAGATTCTTTCCATCCATGGACATCTAGTTTGTCCACCACCCAGGAGACGGACGTTTCCTCAGCGGTCCTTAAGTATGAAAATACCATCTCGGAGGCCCTGGACGTGCTGGCTCCGGCTAGGTCTTGCTATTCAGCCAGGAAAAGACCCTCAGCTCCCTGGTTCTCAGAACAACTTAGGCTTCGTAGACAGGAAGTAAGGAGACAGGAACGCCTATGGCACTCTAGCTGGGCCCCTAAGGATAGAGAAGCACATACGGTCTTGCTTAAACACTACAAATTGGAAGTGATCAAGACCAAGCAAGAATACTTCACGGCCCTCACTTCCTCACTTTCGTCTCCTAGAGAGCTTTTCAGGATCGCTGACTCCCTTACCTCCCTTCAGATCCCAGACCCTGTGGTTGCCTCTCAGGAACTGTGCAACAATATAGCTTCCTTCTTTCAGTCCAAAATTGCGGACATTTACATTGCCCTGGAAACTCAAAGATCCTCTACCGCTGTGCCTTCGGTGCCCACTCCCTTGGAGCCTGATGATGCTGAATCATCCCGACCTCAGGATCTGGAATCCTTTCCTCCTCTCTCTTGTCAGGATCTTGAGATCCTGCTTAACAAAACTAAATCTGGCTCTCCGCTGGATGTCTGTCCGCTAAAGATCCTTAAGCAGTGCAGAGAATCCCTCCTTCCCCCACTGGTTGACATCATGAACAGGGCGATAAAGGAGGGCATTTTTCCCCAGCAGTGGAAAAACGCTGTGGTAAAACCTCTGCTCAAGAAGTCCTCTCTTGACCCTGGGGTATTAAAAAACTTTCGCCCCATCTCACTGCTCCCGGCTCCCGCGAAGATGTTAGAAGCCCATCTTAATAAACATCTGGCTGCATTCGTGGAGAGCTCGGGCTGTTTGGATCTTTCCCAGCATGGATTCAGGAGGGAACATAGCACCGAGTCTGCCCTCACCATAGTGCTCGATAACATCCGCACTAGGGTCGATGGGGGACAGACCTCCCTCCTGATCCTTTTAGATCTCACAGCTGCCTTCGATACCCTATCTCCCTCGGTGTTAACATCTCGACTGGGGGAGATTGGGGTCCGGGGGTCGGCCCTGGGACTCCTTTCCTCTTTTCTCGATCACAGAGAGCAAAGGGTAATGCTGGGCCCGTTCCTATCTCCATCCCTGTCTGTGCAATGTGGGGTCCCTCAAGGGTCAGCGCTTAGCCCTACCCTTTTTAACATTTATGTGACCCCCCTTGCCAGACTTATTAGATCTTTCGGGATGGAGGTAGTTTCCTACGCGGATGACACCCAGATCCTCGTCTCTCTCTCCCAGTCAGTTACGTCGACTGCCGCCAATTTTAGATCTTGTATGGAGGCAGTCGGCCAATGGATGATTCACAATTCATTGAAACTGAATGGGGAGAAGACGGAGGTGATGGTATTTGGAGGAAAGGAAGAGATCTGGTCTGCTGAGTGGTGGCCGAACTCACTGGGTGCCTGCCCCGATCCTACCTCCTCTGCAAAAAATCTGGGAGTTATGATTGATCCCACCCTTAGTATGTGCCAACAGGTCAACAGGACTGTTTCGACCTGGCGGGGGATCATCCACATACTAAGAAAAATCAGGCACTATCTGTCCCTCCAGGCAAGAAAGCAACTAGCCGTCACACTTTTGGGCTCTCGTCTGGACTACTGCAATGCGCTGTATGCTGGACTGAATAAGAGTCAGCTGCAGCGCTTGCAGGTGGTCCAGAACGCGGCAGCGAGATTTGTTCTCGACTTGCCCAAACGTGCCTCTGCCACCGATGCTCGGAAGCAGCTCCACTGGCTTCCCGTCGGGGATCGCATCCTCTTTAAATCCATGTGTATGGTGTACAAAGCCTTAGCTAAAACTAGCCCTACGGGCATTGGATCTATCCTGTCTCAGTACAACCCCGGCAGGAATCTTCGTTCCTCACATAAACTTCTACTTTCTGTGCCTCGTGTCAGGAAGACAAGATGGGGAGGCAAGGCCTTTTCCAATCTGGCCCCTAAATGGTGGAATGCTCTCCCTCTGGAAGTAAGGTCCCGCCCCACTCTACAAGCCTTTAGATCTGCTTTAAAGACCCACCTCTTCACACGCGCATACCTGTAGTGGTGCTCTGCAAACTTTTTGATCTGTTTTTGATAGGCGCCTAGACACCTTCGGGTTTAGTTTGCGCGATACAAATTGCATAATAAATAAATAAATAGCCTGGTTTCTGAGCTATAGGGACCCCAATTTTATCCTGGACGTGGACAGAAAGAGGGGGAACATATAAGTGGATAATAGTAGGATCATGAGCTTCCTGGACTTCACTAAAGAGGAGTTAAAACAGATCTCAACGTTCCTGGATGCAAAGCGGTGACTCCGCCAGATAGGCTTGAGCTATGCTATTCCCTGCCAGGCTGAGGTTTGTACCCACGGACAAAGTAAATCTTTTTAGGACTGCACAAGAAGTGTGGGATGGGTTGACCTACATCCTGAAGCGAGCCCCAGCCAGAGATCTCCTGAACGATCACCCAGGCGGAAGAGGTCGATGCGCAGAATAGAAGAGGGGTGCGGGCCGACCCTTTGGGGGAGGAAGTTTATTGGAAACAGCAGAGGACAATGGAGGCAGTTGCAGCGATGAGTGGCAGAGGAATCAGACCGACTGCATTGATGAGCAAGGTCAACCAGGGCTCTGATCTAGAACATGGAACTGACTTCTCGGGCGAATCAGACATTGAGTTGCCTTTTGTGACATTATAAATACAAAGACCTGTTTATCCAAGGCTCCTCTTCTTGAGGATATTCATATAAGTGGAGGTGGGGATTTCATCATTCTTTTTCCCTACCAGTCCTCACTTTTATCAGAGGTAGTGTCCTTCCACTTTACTGCCTGAATTTTCTAAAACAAACTTTTTGCCAATGACAGTCGATGCCCACTTACACCCATATATATATATATAGGGGTGTACCTTTAATAGTGTGTCAAACACAGGTTATAACAATCTATGTGTTACCCATACAAAAAATATGTGAAAGAACAAGATGGCACCTCACGTGCGCAAAACCAGTCCAGCTTGCTGATTGGTACTCACCAGCTTCACTTTTCTCATCATTGGTAACCATCTTGTCTTAACACCTTAGATGCGGCGCAAATATCCCTCCCCAGTGCTGCGCTGTCCATTGGAACTAGTGCTGAATGGACGTCCAATGGACGTGCGCAGCACTGGGGAGGTAGTGCTGCCGTCGGCCAACGCCCCGACACAGCACTTAAGAGGTTAAAGAATAAAGGTGTGTCCCAAAAATGAGTGCCAAAAATTATAATACCACTGTTATGTGTATATCACGACTGCCACAAAAACAAGACCCCATGAAAAATAAAATTGAAATAAGTAGCACAATTACCAACTTTATACTTCACTTGTGCACTTATTCAAAATGTAAAACCGGTTGCATTTATGCAGACCACTTTATTACTCAGCCGACATGTTTCATTGCCAACATTACTTCAAGGCAATTTCGTCAGGGCAGGCTAATCAATCACCAATCTTGGACACTGGTGTCGTTTTATAAAATGACTGTCAAATACAAAAAGATAAGGCCTGGTTACTAAAACAAGAATCTCACTCTCCAGAATTCAACACACATCACTACCAAGTTCAGCAAGTGTCATTACCATGTGGGAGCCCAAGTCACTCGTACCAGCTCTCCACTCCGTCACACTAAGGAAGACTCCAAGCGGGAGTCCCTCCTTTTGGGTGTGTACTCTACTGTAGTACAAGTTATAAACACAAAGGAAAAACGGGTAATTAAGCACACCCCTATATTTTCGTTTCCTGGTCATAGCGGTGACTGCCTCCACATCTTAGCTTCACCGCCTTCAACAATAGTCACCAAATCCTGGCATCACCTTTGAATAGGCTGTCCTCAGCATTACCGACAGACCTCGTCATATCAATTACTCACCAATCATACCATCCGAGGGCTCTACGCGATAACCTGCCAGTGGGTTAGTTCTTGCGTTACCGCAGGAACTGCTCCCCCACAGCATTATGCATGGACCAATCGGAGGGACTGTGTGAGAAATTTAGGCAGAGGAGTTACCCTCGCAAAATTGTGAACCAAGCTAAAAAAAGAGCTTTCAACAGCCCGTAGTGCATTATTGGAAAAGAATGTAAGTGCTAAGGACTGCCTGCTAGTTGTTATGACCTTTGATCCGTTGGCGACCCAGATTCGACAGTCGATAAGGAAACACTGGGCCTTATTTTCCAAGACCGATTTTAAAATGCCCGCTCCGAGATTTGCTTTTAAATGGTAAAGCAACCTTAAGGATAAACTTGTGCATTCCCGCTCTAAACCACTCCAGAAAGAAACCACCCTCTCCCCGGACATTACCCTTGTGGTACATGTTCACATATCACATAATTAATGAGATGGTCAGTGACATCACTGATGACATCTCAAATGACATCACTGATGACATCACTGATGACATCATCCAGTGAATGTGGTTTGCTTCGTTATTTAAATATGCAATATATATATAGCAATTTGCATTGAAGAATGAGTGGATATATAAAAATAAATATTTGGATGGAGGATTTAGTAGCACGGTAATTTACTGTTTACTTTACCAATTTATAGTGTCTCACTAAATTTAGTGGATAGTGATTAAACTGCGTGAATATCTGTATCACTTTGTCAGTTGTTGTGTAAACTGGTTCTCCAGGTGGTTAATAGGTATGTGAAAGTTCATATTAGTTATTGATTAGTTAACTGAGTATTTGTATGGGAGAGTGTATGTGTGTGTGGTTCGGTGGGGGGGGGGGTGCGACTGCCCAAAGATGTGTGAATAGTTGATTCAGTAGATATATGAAGTTAAAACTACATGGTCTAACAGTTGTTTTGGTGAGTGAATATCTTTATGGGTGTGGTGATGAGCAAATATATTTCTCAATGGTACATGTCCAACAAACTACAAAAATAAAAGGCAGTGTATGGGTAAGTTGTTGTATATAAATAAGTATACATAAGACTCAATGATTGTGTGAGTGACTGTATGGATTGCTGTATACTTGTAATAATGAATTATAATACACTAAGTATGACTTACTATCTAAATGAATAGATGAAATAGTGTTTGTATAAGTGTGGAGCTAAGTATGTAAGTATGATCCATTGTTTGCATAAGTGAGTAGGATAACTTCATATGTGAATAGGTTGTGTGCTGGTGTGTAGTGTCGATATAGGTGTATCAGTATTTTTGATAGTGTTCTATTTTTCATTGACAGCATGTATGAGGGAATCTACAGGTAAGTGATTAGATGTGTGTATACATCTAGGAATCACTGAGTGGGTTTTTAGATACTTGTATTACTGTGTCAATGGATTCAAATATGATACTTTGTATTTTACAAAGAGTGATGAAAGATTTTACTAGTGTATGAAAAGGTATATGTGATTGTCACGTGGAGGATGTCATCAGTGATGTCATCAGTGATGTCATTTGAAATGTCATCAGTGATGTCACTGACCATGTCATGAATGATGTAATATGTGACATCATCAGCAGTGGATTGCGGATGCGCGAAATATAGTTAGTACAACTAACTATATATGAGCAATTTCAATGATTTTGTATGAGTGAAATGTCCAGCTAACTATAACACCCCTAAAACTTATAGTTTTTTGAGTGAATTTCAAAGGTTTTTTAAATGCTAATTCCTAACTATATAAGGCCTGAAACCTATGGTTTTTCAGTGAATTTCAAAGGTTTTTTAAATGCTAATTCCTAACTATATAAGGCCTGAAACCTATGGTTTTTTCAGTGAATTTGCAAGGTTTTTAAAATGCTAATTCCTAACTATATAGGACCTGAAACCTATGGTTTTTTCAGTGAATTTGCAAGTTTTTTTAATACTAATTCCTAACTATATAAGGCCTGAAACCTATGTTTTTGTCAGCGAATTTCAATGGTTTTTTAAATGCTAATTCCTAACTATATCAGGCCTGAAACCTATGGTTTTTTCATTGAATTTCGAAGGTTTTTTAAATGACAATTTTTAAATGTATGAATTTTTTTTATACTGATTTACTACATGTTTGCAGGCACCGGAATTGAATCGATTTTCGGTTATGCAACACCTATAACCAATGTTTTAAGATTAGCATGATGTATCTAGATGATTTAGCATACGCATGCAAACATTAGCATAAATTCGTATTGTAGTATTTTAGATTTCTAGCTTGCACTGCTTTCTGCATTTTATACTCACTTGACTCGACCGACGCCATTTTGTGGCCTCGCTCGAAGTCTTACATTAGCAGACCCCATTCATTCCTTGCACCAAAGTCGTTCTCCGGAGAAATAGCCCAACTGTTGCAGAACTGATGTTTCAGCTCGTTAGGCCCGTCAAGGTTGTAGGTAGCAGGAGAAGGCCTGATAAGCACATTCCGGGAGGGGTGCGGGGCGGACTGTCACGGAGCTGGCAGAGGCGAGTCACCCGTCCGACCTTGCTAATCTAGGATGAGCTAAACCAAGAACGCTTTGTCTGCCATATATGGCCTTTCCCTCCTGCACCAACCTGTACCAACTTGTATTTTTCCATCTTGGGAAAGGATTCTGCAAATGCAACTGTATATATGTGATGTTCTGACAGTGTGCCAGCAGTCTTCTTGGCGGACCTCTTGGGGTTAGGTCGCAAGGATCTCCTCTGGCAGAGTTTGTTTGTTATAATAAATGCTTGGACCTTCTACACTGCCAACTGACTGATTATTGGTAATGGGAATGGGATTGGTTGTGAATGTAATTATAATTGGGAGGTGGTAAATAATTTCCTGTACTTCAGTTGGCGACTCCGCCGGGACTCCGCGTTGGGGTCGTCCCTCTGTATTTCAGATAATAATAGAGACATTGAAAGGGGTGTTCCCGATGGGGGGTTTGCAGAATAGACCAACGAGAATTCGGGGTTTGCTCTGCCCCCCCGATCACAAGGACCTCAGCTGCTAGTGGCCCCACGCCGGAGTCCTTCGGGTGTGACCCGAGAACCGGCCACGTTGGCCTTATCAAGAGTTGGCAGTGAAGAACGTGCAATCTGACCTGCGTGCACCAGGTGAGTGTTTTGTCTCGTCTTTGTTGCATTACGTTTTCAATTCTGGATTTGGTACTTGGCATTTGGTGACCTGTGGTCCCGGAGAAACTCTGAATAGGGGGTCTGACGGGGCAACGTTGAAATTGCACGTGCAGATGCCTCTAGTTCTATTTGTGTAGAAACGCTGGAGATAGAGACTATAAGCCTTTTGTGGGAACTGCGGTTCTCGCTCGGCCGGACTGTTCTCGGGAACGCTGATAGTTGAGATTGGGTAGCACTCGGACAGATCTGGAGCGGCGCTTGAAAAAGCGGGCTTAGCCAGCATAATCCGGGAGGTGAACCATGAATACTGTTGGATGGCCTGTAGGTTGGTCTGTGGTTTAAAACCTGTGTAGCTATCTCCAGGCAGTCTAAGGACAAGATTGTTGTCAGAAGGTGTTCTTTGCAGCTTTGGATATTTGGAAAAAGGGTTCTCCATAGGTGGGAGTCGACGGGCTCCACCTTCTGTTTGCAAGACATTGGTGTTTTCGTTTTGTCGTTTACAAAACCTCTGTGTTTCTGTTTTATGTGCAATTGAAGGTTTATTTTTGCGACGCGAGTATGACTCTGAATGAAAACATGACCATGTGTATGAGAGAGTTGTGATTAATGACACTTGATTCTGTTATTTTTTGTGATTAATAATCCTCGATTCCTTTTCAGCTCGAGTGGAATAGAGAAAGGGAAATGCCGTGCCTGAGTAAATTATGCTTTGGCTGTGTTTACCGAGAGAGTGTGAGGTTAGATGAAAGTCAGCCTGCCCCTCCGGAAGGAACACCCAGTCACGATATGTATTGCAAGCACGGTATTGGCCCTCTTCTTTTTAATTCCTTGTGGCATAGGTATATGAAGGATAATGTGGAACTACAGTGGCCGAAAACCGGATCTTTTGATGAGAAAAAGATTCAGTATTTACAAGAGCGTCTCTTCGCTAAACGCAGCCGACAGGCTATGTTTGACACCCTTAACAAATGGCAGAAAGAGGCAAAGAGAAGGCGTATTTGGTCAGAAAAACTCCTCAAGATACAGCAAGGACAAACTATAACACAGAAAGCTATTGCGCATGACAAGAATAGAACAGTAAAGAGTATTAAGAATGAGGATAGACGGTTTAGGCTGCAAGTGGATAAGAGCTATGTAACGCGAAATGAAGCTGAAGATGAGCTAGAGGATCTGCTAGACAAAAGACCTCCCCCGCCATATGCCCCGCAGCGCATATATCCCGCGGTCCGTGTTCAAACGGTGGCTGTACCGCAGGTATCCGCACCAGAGGAACGAGGCTCTGCCACCCCCAGACGTGATGCCGGCATTCCACCCCCCTCCGCAGGGGACCTGGCCACTCTTGTCCCTGATTCCAGGCAGAATCTAACATCCCCTTGCACGCAATTAAGCATCCCGAGTCCCGTATGGGCGTCTCAATCGGCCAGCACCACACCCGGTATATCGGAACAGACCCCAAGAGGGAAATCCGGAGGGTTGGATGGTAAACGACTATTCACTAGATCATCTGTGACATATGGTGAGAAGGAAGTATTAGCAGATCAGGCCGTCAGATGGATGCGGAGTGACGTGTATACTGTGGCTGACATATGGAGTACGGTAAAAGATTTAGAACCGGTAATGCAGCAACATGTGTTATTCCAGATGTCCAATTCCCTCATTGGGTCTTGGGAGGTCAGCTTCAATAACGGGAGAGCTCCTCAGATACTGTATGATATTCGAGACTGGACCTATAGATTTAATCTGACACCAGAGGAAGTATACAAAAACGTAGTCACCCTGGTCCAATATCGAGGCAGATTGTTCTTAAAGAGCCCTCTGTGGACTTCACAGCATCCCATGCGAGAGGTACATCCCATTTATCATCCCGAGGTTCCCGAACTACGCAATGATAACCAACAGATCACACGGGCACGGATAGACGCCCGGTTTCAGGAGCAATGGGTATACACTCCATGGAAAAGAAGTGAGGTCCTTGCTCTGAAATCCCAACTGCCCGACCCCCGAAAGAATCCTACCGCCTACTATAAAGTACTGACCGAAGCTGCGGCATCTGCCGTAATGACATTAGCAGATGTCGAGCTATTCTTTGGGTTACTTGTGCCTGTTGATATATGGCGACAGGTGCATGACTCTGATCACGCTGAACTAGGGGGGACATGGGATGAGTTAAGAGGGTGGGACCGGGATCGCAAACCGGGAGACAAACCTAAGGGTGAAATAACATCTTTGCCAGCAATTATAGCCTTTATGCACACTTTGATACCGCCGAGGAAGGTTGACTGGGATAAACTGACTGCTTGCCGACAGAAAAAGGATGAAAGCGTGTCCGACTTCTTCACTAGGTTCGAAGGAGTCTTCATTGACTTTAGCGGATAGGATTTGGCTACGGAAGGTGGAACTAGGTTGTTCGTGAACAGATTTGTTACGAATTTGGCTTCGGAAATTTCTGCACGATTGCAGGCCGCAGAAAGTACTTGGACTACTTCCACCCCTTCTGTAATTTGAGCATGGCCCAGTACTATGAGCAAAGGGAAAATGAGAGTAAGGAAAAGGTGGAGAAGAAGGCCAAAGACCTTAAAACACGGGTCTTGCTTCAGCAGGTAGTCCGGGGACAAGGAGGGGGAAGAGGAGTCAGAGGGCCCATGTCCAGAGGGGCGGGTGCAGGCCGAGGCACGGGCGGGGCTCCAACTGTGGGTTTAAACCAGTGTTCCTATTGTAGAGAGGAGGGGCATTGGAAAGCACAGTGTCCGTTGTTGCTTGCCCAGAACGGAGCAGTCCGAGGGCGAGGGCGAGGACGGGGCGGCCCCGATCGGAGTGATATGCGCAGAGAGGAAGGATCAGGCAAGTCTGAGCGCAATCATTTCGATAACCACCAAGGCAAGCAGTACTATCACGACGATTACGAATACGAAGATCAAGACGCATACGTAAACGCATAGGACAGCCAGGGACAGAGTAGGGGCCAAGTGTCGATCCAGGTCAATCAAAAGGGACCTTATGTAAAAGGGGAAGTGATGGGGACTTCTGAGAATTTCCTAATTGGCACGGGAGCAATGAATAGTTCTGTTGCTCGATCATTGGTTCCAGGGGCGGCTCTGTCCGGGCAAAATAATGTCTCAGTGGGGATCTCGGGAGTCCCAGTTGTCAGTCCCATCTCCAAACCTCTCCCCTTCACGATTGGTCCCGCCACTATTGACACTCCTCTTTTGCTGACCTCACATTGTGGAGAGAACCTGCTGGGCTTGGATATGTTAAAGAAATTAAACGCGACAATACATTGCTCTGCTGACGGGGTTTATTTAACGATACAACCCTATGCTGACCACATGAAACAATGTTTTGCTAAAAATGAACCCCTTCCCCCAGAGTTTGATGGCATTCCCGCAACGCTTTGGGCAACAGGGGATGCTGATGTGGGTAAGTTGGATATCCCCCCGGTTCATGTTACACTGAAACAAGGCGCGAAACTGCCACGCATCCCGCAGTACAAAATAGCACCAGCGGGAGACCGGGCTTTGTTGTCCATTATTCAGGATCTGATCGACAAAGGGGTGGAGGAAGAAACGGATGCTAATATTTGCAATAGCCCGATTCTTCCGATTTTGAAAAGGAATTCTGATTCCGGTGAACAGGGGCATGGTGCTGCTTACCGTTTTGTGATTGACCTTAGAGCTGTTAACAAGATTGTGGTACCACAGTATCCTGTGGTGACAGACATCACCACGATCCTCACGATGATTCCGCCGACTGCCCGGTACTTTTCGGTCATAGACCTGAAAAATGCCTTCTTCAGCATCCCTATCCATCCTGATAGCAGACAGATCTTCGGATTCTCGTTATCTGGACGAAGCTTCCGCTTCTGTCGCGCACCTCAAGGCTATACTGAAAGTCCGAGCATATATAGCCAAGCCCTTAAGGCTTTACTAGACGATCTGGACTTGCCAGAAGGCAATGTCCCTTTGCAGTATGTGGATGACTTGCTCATTGCCTCGGATACGGAAGAAGGCTGCAAAACAGCCACTGTTAAATTGTTGCACCATTTCGCTGCTAAAGGGAACAAGGTATCACTGTCTAAATTCCAGTACGGTCGACAGGAGGTGACCTACCTCGGTCATCTACTATCGAAGGAGGGTAGACGACTAACACCTGAACGTATTACTACTATTTCTAAAATGTCTGTTCCTTGCATGCAGCGCGAAGTTCGTGCCTTTCTTGGCATTACCTCTTACTGTCGCCAATGGATACCTAATTTTTCTCTTCTTGCTAAACCTCTGTTGCATCTGACCACTAAGGAAGCGCATGAACCCCTCTCCTGGACGGATGAATGTCAGCACTCTTTTGACTCTTTAAAAACTGCTTTATGTTCTGCCCCTGTCTTGGTCACTCCTGACTACCGTAAACCTTTTGTACTGTATGTGCATGAGGTCGACGGTTGCTCACTTTCGGTGTTAACGCAGGACTTTGGTGGTAACCAAAGACCTTGCGCTTATCTGTCAGCCGCACTGGATAATGTCGCCAGAGCACTTCCTAGCTGTCTGAGGGCCACAGCAGCTGTTGCAGTGGCAATCCGGCAGTCAGAAGGACTCGTCCTAAATTCCAATCTGATAGTGATGGTGACGCATGCTGTGGACACATTACTAAACAAAACGAAGACACAGCATCTTACAAGTGCACGCCTCACTGGATATGAACTGACGCTGTTTGCACCACATATCACGATCACTCGATGTGCAACACTAAACCCTGCTACATTGTTACCACTCCCTCAGAGTAAATATACCAACGGCACACATGATTGCATTTATCGCACCGAAGAAGAAACTAAGGGCAGGATTGACCTTATTGACACTCCTCTACCTGACCCCCAAGGGGAGTTATATGTGGATGGGTCATGTTTTAAACTAACAGATGGAACAACAACAGCTGCATACGCGATTACGACTTTGAAGACAGTAGTCGAAACATTCCGAGTACCTCACCGATCATCCCAAGCTGCTGAACTCATGGCCTTACTACGAGCCTGCGAATTGAGTGAGGGACTCGAAGTCAACATCTACACCGACAGCCAATACGCCTTCGGCGTGGCCCATAGCTTTGGGCGGCTGTGGAGGGAGCAGGGCTTCCTTACTTCCCATGGTCAGAAAATACAGAACGGTCCCCTGGTTTTGCGGCTGCTAGATGCCCTCACCCTGCCCAAGAAATTAGCCATCATCAAATGCAGTGCGCACAAAGCAATAGTGGATGAGGTGGGGGAGGGAAATGCTTTCGCAGATCAGGTGGCCAAACAGACAGCACAGTCCCCAATGTCAACTATGTTCGTAAACTCCTCCGCAAGATGGGTGGAGGAATCTGAATTGTTTGATAAAACCATGGAAAGTGTGAGAGTATTACAGAAGGAAGCTACCCCCGCAGAATTAGAGAGATGGGAAAAGGAGGTAGGAAGACTGGATGAAAATAATTGTTGGGTTGATCTGACAGAAAAGCAAAGATGGTTACTGCCCAATCCACTAGTACAGGCCATTGTGACTATGGCGCACGGCCCTGCACACATAGGACCAAAAGGTATCTGCGGGCTCCTGGACCCAGTTTGGAACAACCCTAATATCCAAAGGACGACTGTCCGGTTGGTCCAATACTGCATGGTCTGTTTGCAACACAATCCGGGGAAGGGAGAAAGTTCCTGAGTGGAAATTTTGCACCTCCAACGCTGCCTTTTGAGGTACTCCAAATGGATTACATTCATATGGAGCGTGTCAACAACTTGAAATACGTCCTGGTGGTGGTTTGCGCTTTTAGCAAATGGGTTAAGGCCTACCCTACTAAGGAAAACACTGCAATGGCCACAGCGAAGGCCCTTCTCAAAGAGTTTGTACCCCGCTTTGGTTTGCCCCGTTTGATCTGGTCGGACAATGGGGGGCACTTCCATGGGGCCCTCGTCAAGCATATCTGTGAGGGCCTACAGATTAAACAAAAATTCCATGCTGCCCGACATCCACAATCAGCAGGGCTCGTGGAGAAATATAATGGTATCCTCAAGCTCAAAATGGCCAAGATTCAGGAAAGCACAGGGTTGAAATGGCCTGACACCTTGCCTTTGGCCCTTATGTCACTACGCGTTACCCCACACTCCCGATCTGGCCTCTCTCTGTATGAGATAATATTTGGCAGACCCATGGATGTATGGGGGGTACCCAGGCCACGATCCTTTTCTGACATTGAATATCCTATGTTGATCGATTACCTATATGCTTTGACTAAAGATCTTCGTTCTATTCATCATCAGGTAGCCTCCATACTGCAGCCTCTGCCAGAGGGTCCCGGACATCGACTACAACCCGGCCAGTGGGTTCTAGTCAAGAAGTTTGAACGTGACACCAGTTTGGCTCCAAGGTGGTCCGAGCCAAGGCAGATTCTGCTTGCCACCCGGACGGCGGTTAAAGTGGATGGGAGAAAACATTGGATTCATGTCTCCCATCTGAAGAAGCTGCCACTTCCACTTCCCTATGATCAGCAACGCCCAGGGGGAATTCTGACACAGGAAACTGAGAGAGCTGCTGCATTTGTACCCTTCTACGACGCCTGTGAGGTTGAATACAGGCTAGAGGAGAGAGTGACGAGATCAGGTGAATTGGTCTCTGCTGAATCTGCAATTGCTTTGAATCCTTTTTTTAAGTACCCCGGCAAGCGAAAGTTCTCATGCTCGAAAAGTACCTGCAGTACTATTTTCTGATCAGGAAGTTCCGGGTCATGTGCGGTATAACCTGCGGCTAACGAAAACAAATAACGGTGCCTCAGACCCCACCGCTAGGAGATAAGGAAAGACTCGATTGAATAAATAGGGTTTGCTAGTTTGTCGGTCTGAGGTGCTGAGCGAGACACTGGACTGAACACGTTGAGAGCTGGAACTTTGATCGCTGTGCTCTGTTTAGAAAGAAGACCAGCTATTGTCAAAGGCCAGGTTACGCAGCTGGATAAAGTCTGACCACCACTTTTGGTTGCTTGAGATGAACGATAGGAGTCTACCTGTGAGACTCTGACGGACACAGGGAGAAGTACCCTCTGGCAGGACGGACTGCTAGGCCCAAGCTTATTTTTGGACTTTTAGCTAGGAATGTACCCTTTTGGCCGTATTGTCTTAGAAGAAGAATTTCCAATTGCACCACGACACGTACCATTCTATGAGCCTATGTTTTCCACATGGACCACGAGGGTCAAAGTAGCATTTGTAGTGGTCATAGCTGTTATAATTGCTGTGTTTATGGGCTTGTTTGTATACCTAGAACATCAATACCCTTTGCAGAATGTTCTACCGTCCACTGCTGCCCCATCTGAGCATTTGCTGTACACTTTAGCACCCCACAAAGAACGACATCACCAGACTTATGCTAAAAATGTATTTGTTGAAATGCTTCATCAGACACACAGTGTTACTAACACTACTGATTGCTGGGTTTGTGGGCTTCTGCCATCCGTGGTGCACAATCATGATCTGTTTCTCTCACTACCCTTGTCCTATCTAGGAAGCTGTGAGGCCTGGTTCAAACTGTTTTCCGCCATATATCGTCACTGGGGTGATAATCGCAGAGATTACGATATAAATGAATACAATATGATTTTAGCATATATTGACGAGCATGGGGGTTTTGACCAAAAAGGAAATGGGGGACGGGGCTCAATAGACCCACAGGCATGCATGAATAGGTATATGGTGGCTAGGAACGATACTTGGCTGCAGGAAGAACTTAATGATTTTAGCCATTTCAATGCTTCTCAATATTTCCAGCTTTTTGTTGCACGAAATGTTACAAGTGACCGTATTGTACCCATTCCTATTTTGAATGTTTCTTCCGAATTTTGTGTACAAGGAATAGGCCGTGTACGGGTTGGAGACAGTATCTGCAATTATACCTATTGTATGAAGAAACGCATTAGCCCCCCATTAATTACATCACCCAATGTGTATTTTGTCTGTGGAGAAAATGCATATACCTGGTTACCACGTAATTGGGCTGGGCACTGTTACTTGTCCTTCCTATACCCACCTGTATACATAGCACCGTCTGATTATCACAGGACACACCAACTACACCCTGTAAGCACAGAACCCACCACGGTACCCAATAGACAACGTAGGCAGCTTGTCAAGTATGCAGTCGATCAGACCGACACCTCTTTACAGCAATTCACGGATTTTAGCAAAGGTTTAGTGCCCTTCTGGGGACCCATATTTAATAGCAGAGAAATACGGAGATTGTCCAGGATAGTGGAAAATTTCATTAATATAACTACTGACATCCTGGCCAACTTAACTGTTGAGCTTCAGGCGACCAGGCTTGTTGCGCTCCAAAACCGTATGGTTTTGGACGTTATCTTGGCTGATCGAGGCGGAGCATGCCGCGTGATCGGCAGCTCTTGCTGCGTATATATTCCAGACTCCGCCCCCTCCGTTCATCTAGCCATTCAAAAGCTGCATCGCATTGCCTCTGAAATGCATACTGATAATGGGTCCTGGTCACTGTCGGGTTGGTTCTGGGGGCTCCTGTCCACCTGGGGATGGAAGTTGTTATTGATTTTGGGCGGAGCAGCCGGTATCATCTTTACCTGCTGCGTCCTGATACAATGTGGCCCGGTCTGCTGCTTCTATTGTGCCTCCCGAGTTACAACACTGTGCGTGCCTACCCCAGTCCCCGCCACAATTCAAATACTGCAAAAGGAGATTCATGAATTGATGGCCATTAATGAGGAGATTTTTAGGAACTAATGCCTGCCTTACTATTTAGCTACACCACGCTAAAAGGAGGGTTTGAGGAACCAGAATCGATTTTCGGTTATGCAACACCTATAACCAATGTTTTAAGATTAGCATGATGTATCTAAATAATTTAGCATACGCACGCAAACATTAGCATAAATTCGTATTGTAGTATTTTAGATTTCTAGCTTGCACTGTTTTCTGCATTTTATACTCACTTGACTCGACCGACGCCATTTTGTGGCCTCGCTCGAAGTCTTACATTAGCAGACCCCATTCATTCCTTGCACCAAAGTCGTTCTCCTGAGAAATAGCCCAACTGTTGCAGAACTGCTGTTTCAGCTCGTTAGGCCCGTCAAGGTTGTAGGTAGCAGGAGAAGGCCTGATAAGCACATTCCGGGAGGGGTGCGGGCGGACTGTCTCGGAGCTGGCAGAAGGGAGTCACCCGTCCGACCTTGCTAATCTAGGATGAGCTAAACCAAGAACGCTTTGTCTGCCATATATGGCCTTTCCCTTCTGCACCAACCTGTACCAACTTGTATTTTTCCATCTTGGGCAAGGATTCTGCAAATGCAACTGTATATATGTGATGTTCTGACAGTGTGCCAGCAGTCTTCTTGGCAGACCTCTTGGGGTTAGGTCGCAAGGAGCTCCTCTGGCAGAGTTTGTTTGTTATAATAAATGCTTGGACCTTCTACACTGCCAACTGACTGATTATTGGGAATGGGAATGGGATTGGTTGTGAATGTAATTATAATTGGGAGGTGGTAAATAATTTCCTGTACTTCAGGTGTTCAGAGGGCACGCCCCCTTTTTACAACACTCAGCAGCGCAGCTCCATGGCGCTTACTGGAGATACCTGTTGGACTAGTTCCCTCTAGGGGACCTCTGTATTGAAAAGGAATTAATTCCCCAAGGTAAACTGTGCAAACACGCCCTGTAGAGTGTTCTAAATTGGGGGATTAATTTCCCTTGCATACTGGGGGTTCCTAGGGGCCAACTAGCCCACCATGAGCCTCCATTATGCACCAGGGGGCTGCGTTGCTTTTCACTGGGGGGCGGCAGTCCCCGGGGCAGTGTAGGGGGGGATTGGGGCCCCCCACACTTCTTTATCACTATGCCCCCGTGATTTTGTCCCCCCGGGGGTAATTTAAAAAAAAAAAGGGTTTTAAAAAAATATATATTTGGCCTTGGGGGTCCTTGTGGGACCACCTGGGCAGGCCTAGGGGTTTGGGGACCCTCTTTTTTCTCAGGCCCCGCTTGACGAATCCACCCGAGACTTTCAGGGAAGAAGCGGAGCAGAATGGGCCATCTTCTTTGAGAAATTCGCGAAGATTCGTCCACTGGCACCAAAGTTATTCCCAATAGAATGTTACGGATTTCCTATGGAAACTAGGTCCTAACTATATATACCTACTGGCGACCGCCAGAAGGTAATATATATATATATAGGGGGTACGTGGGCATTGACAGTCATTTGCAAAAAGTTTGTTTTAGAAAATTCAGGCAGTAAAGTGGAAGGACACTACCTCTGATAAAAGTGAGGAGTGGTAGGAAAAAAGAGTGATGGAATCCCTGCATCCACTTATATGAGTATCCTCAAGAAGGGGAGCCTTGGATCAACAGGTCTTTGTATTTATAATGTACGTTGAGAGGAGGGCAACCTGTTTATTTCTTTCCCTCTATAGCTCCTTATTGATTGAGTATTGCCTTGTGTGATGCCTGGCACCGCTGATGAACTAATATGAGGCAGACACTGCAATGTAATCCCTGGGCCTTTTGATTAGGGGGTGCAGGAAGTGTGTTATAGGGGAAATGTGCAGGCGCTTTGTCGAGCCCTGGGTTTCACAATCACTTTACCAACCAATTTTCACGTGGGGCGGTCCTGGGGGTGAGCTCTTGAGCAGTCGCATCTCCCCTTTTTGTTTGTTTGTGCTGTGCTTGGGTACACTCATGAATGTTAGTGATTTGGTTGTGAGTTTGGATGAGGGGCATTTTCCTGCTCATTCTGAGGTCAGGGAGTTGGGTTGTTTGCTGTTTGACTATTGGGGGAAGTTGCATTTGTCATGCGCCATGGGTAATGTATTTAATGTACCAAGCTTGGATGATGGAATATAGTTATAAGACAAAGAACTGGTGGAACTATGTGAAAGCCTCCAGCACTGTGAGATGGCAGCCCCCACAACTTATAAAATATATATCCTGTAATATTTGGGGGATACACTCCAATGCTAAGAGATAAAAGTGTTTTTTCTACCTCAGTTGTTGAGGGTCCAAATAGCACTCCTTCAGGAGACACATTGATAGCTAAACAGGTCAAAGGTACTTGGTTATTTGTCAATCCAAAGTTTATCTATGAGCTCATCAGCTCTTATGATGGGGTGGCCATCAATCTTGGTTACTACATTGAGTCCCCTGTAGTCCACACAAAATGTTAGCTTTGGCTTCCCTCCTTTTGAGTTGGGTTTGAATATCAAGGGCCACTGGAGGGCTTGCACATCCACAGCTCTAATAACTTAGCAACCTCAGCTTTGATACTGGCCTTTACCTGGTTAGATAACCAGTGCCTAGTGTTCCAGAGAGCAATCCAGCAAACTGTCTTATAAGGTTTTGGCATTCCTTCTGTTGTTGCTCTGTCAGTGTGGAAGAGAGCACTGCTCCTTCCATTGAGCCATCCTTGGCATTATGTGACAGGAGGTCTGGGTGAAGCTCACTTTCCTCTTTCTTTCCCCGTCTGTTACCATGAGCAGTGTCATGTCAGCACTGTCATGGTGGGGTTTTAACCTGCTTGCATGGATTTTGCTGATGAGAGTGTCTGGAGTGCCTAGGTCCACCAAGGGGTGACCTCCACTTTCTTTCCCAGTATCTCATAAGGCTCAATCCATTTGTCTAAGAGAGGCATGTGAGCCAAAGACTACAACGCCCACACCTTCTGACATGACTGGTACTTAACCAAGGCAGCCTTCTGGTAATACCAATTACTCACAAGCTTCTGGCTTGCCTCCTAATTCTTGTTTGCCTTATTCATGTATTCTGCCATGTGTCATCACAGGCCCAGTACATAGTCCACAATGGCCTACCTTGGTTCTCTGGGAAGTTTCTTCCAACCTTCCCTCACCATTTTCAAGGGACTTGTTATAGAATACCCAAACAATTGTTCAAAAGAGCTGAAGCTCACTCCATTTTGGGGTACCTCCAATCGCAGTAGGACATCACTCCTTCTGCGGAGTTTGTCAGGCAACCCAGATTCTTGCCTTTCATGATTTTGTTAATTCGCTCAACTAAACCATTGGTCTGGGGTGGTAAACGTATATGTTACAGCAGACGCATCTCACATAGTCCTCAAGTATACGGAGAGGAAGTTTGTGCCCCTGTCTGATACTACCTCTTTAGGAAACCACACTCTGGTGAGTCCTCTTCTCCACATCTGACCAAGCAGACGTTTCAAGGTTATTTCCCAGCAGACACTCTATTGGGATGGCAGGGAGCATGGCCACCTTCTTTAGGCCAGTAACCCCTCCCCACTCAAAGTTCACCATTGCCATGAGGTGAAACTTCACTTCATTTTCAGCACTGCCTACTCTCTGTAGCAGATCTGGGATGATCTGCTCTGGGGAACCAACCTGTCCACTAAAGTGGCCATGCTGGCTCCTGTATCCCTCAGAGCATCTTCTTTAGTATCATTGATGCTTGGCTAGCGCCTGTACTTTACCATACTGGGAGTTAAGGCAGCCAGGGTCTCAATATCCTCCCCACCCACGGATCCAAAGGTGACTTTAGTATACTCTGGTCTTCCCTGGTCATACGTCTATCTCAATCCCTACATTAGCAGTTCCTTAGGACTGTCCACCTGTCAGGGACCTCTTACAGTAAATTGGATCGCCTTTCTTGTGCCCAGACATCCGACAGTCATAGCATACCCCAAGCCTTAAAGGGTCAACATGTTTCCCCTGGTCCCCTCTGCCCTTTGATTTGGATGGGTCACAAAGTTCCTCCATCTTTGCCAGACTTTTAGGACCCTAAAGAGAACTCCTTCTTTTTTTTCTTTAGTACCCTTTCCTTTCCCCTGTTGGGAGGCCTGACCCCCTTCTTAGGATCACCGTCTGGGACTTCTTGGGCACTCTAGAGCACAGGGTCGGACAGAAAATAGGGCAGGGTACCAAAATAAAAGTGGCCCCCATTAGCGAATTAGGTAGCTACAAAAATGGCACACATTTGCAAATAGGGTAGAGGTATTTTGCAAGGTATGGGAGACTGCATGCATTTGTGCTTGCTACTGGCAATGTTTGTAGAAATATAAGGAAAATCAGCAGAAACAAGCGGCCTGCCAGACCATAAAACAGGCCCACAACCCTCACAAAAACCAGCCCAAATACCCTACCAATCTGGCCCCTGGGGCACTGCCTGATTGCCCTATGGGCCAGTCCGATCCTACTGGTGCATACCTACTCATCAGCTATCTTACCCAGCTCACATGGGCAAAGCTGGTGGAGTTTGCCTGAAGAATAACTGGTTAAATGTGCTCCTTTGCAATCAACTTGTTCTGCCATTTATATTTCTTAACTTCCTTGCCCTTCAGATAACCTTCTAGTGTCTTTACTGATACAGCTACAAAGTCTACCCAGGATTCCTGTACATCTTTGTGGGTGTCACCAAAATTATTTCTGTACTCCTCTGAGGTTAAACCAAACCTTTCAAGGAGGGCATCCTTAATGTGGGAGTAAGACTATGCAACTTCCTCCTCTGTGGTCAGTTGCCCATCCCTCCTACCTCCCACAACAAGGATCCCCATGCTGGGCACCCTCCTTCCACACCCCTGGACCTCTCTCAAAGGACGCAAACAACTTATCTATGTGGTCCCAAGCACAACACTTGGCAAAATCCCTTTGGGCAGTCTAGGGTCTAACAACCTGCTTCATCATTCATATATGCGCTCGCAAAGGGCCAGATTCTGAGAGTCTGGCCCTTTGCGAGTGCAATTTTTGCATTTGGGATTCATGATCCCAAATGCAAAAATCGCTATTTAGAAACTCGCAAATTTGCGAGGAATAGCATTTAAGGAATCTCTATTAGAGATTCCTTAATTGGTATTCTTGAAACATTTTAAAATTGCGAAATCGCAAATTTCGGCCGCTATTTACCGCGAGGTCAAACCTCGTGGTAAATAGCGAAAACTTAGAAAAATGCTTTTAAAAGCATTTTTCTAAGTTCCATGTTCCACACACACATGTCCTTTGGACATGTTTGTGCGCAACACCTGTTTAAATTTGCATTTAAGGGGTGCTACAGGGTGTCCTTTGGACACCCCTGGCACCCTTTAAATCGCTATCTTATTTGCGATTAGCTAATTGCTAATCGCAAATAAGGAATATGTAGGAATCGCATTTTATTTTGCGATTACTACATGAATACCGTTTTGCAAGTCAGTAATAGCGATTCCTTATGAATCACTATTACTGACTCGCAAAATGGCCCTTTGATGAATCAGGCTGTAAGTGTCCTCTCCCTCATTTCCTATAATGGAGGAATGCTGTCTTCCTCCCCCTCTGCGGCTTCTTCTGTTTCACAGTGGCCTTGGCTGCCTCCCTGCCAGGCTCTAAGGGCTCCTGTAAACCAGCGTTGGTGTCCCTGTTGCCTATCTTGAGGTTTCTCTCCTTGCACAGAGCTTTCAGCTCCAAGAGGGGCTGTTTGTGCAGGTTAGTTGGGTTTCGCTCCATGGTTCCCTTAACTTTTAAAAGGGGCACAAATTGGAATAAAACATATTTTGAAAACATTACCTAGGAGGGCAGCATGCTGTGTCAGCAGACAACTGCTGTAGCAAATCAGAACCTGTTACCAGAAGGGTGGGGAAAGAAAGTGTTGACTTTCTCAAGTCTATATACAAACAGAAAGATTCTATCAATGTGTGATGGTGATATTTTTTAATACTAAACCCTCTCTTAGAAAATGAAAAGATGAGAGCACTGTGTGCTTTTTAAAATACCCCTCACACACTAAAAAAATCCTTCAGTGTCATGCTTCATCATAGGGGTCTTCCCGTCCCTCTACGGGGCGGGGCGTGCTACGACCTACGAGCTACGCGGGAGCACCAGTTGTTGTGACAAAGGCTATGTGATGGTGCAGTGTAAGTGATATCAGTGACGTGTAGGGACCTAACTAGGGAGTGTGATAAAAAGAAAAATTAAAAATTCCCTGGCTAGTAGAAAAAATACATTTTATTCACTTCTCTAGCAGGGAACATTAAGAAGGGGGTTTTGTGGTAGAGCAATTAGCTTGCTACCTGGTCAACATGTTTCGTAAGCAGTCCCCTACTGCTTACTCATCAGGACCTTCTAATGGTCCCTACTACGGAGTGCTCGGTTTGTAAAGTGGTAAGCCTACAGTCCTACAAACTGGCAGCAAAAATCGGCTGCTAGTTTGGGCTACAGGGCATGAGCTGGCACTAATGAAAACGTGATTGATTTTCAAATGGTAGTCAAAAATATTGACCTATTGCGGTCTCTGTAAAGGAAAAATGGAAAAAGAGACAAAGCACATTATATATATAAATTTCGGACGTTTAAGCACATATCAGCTCTAATATCCAGAATCCCACTGATCATGGGCGCTCTCACGTTATTGAAGCACGCACTAAGGGCTTCATATGTGGAAGGGCGAGTTAAATGTAACCTCCCCTGACCGTTCGTTAGTAAATACTAACCGGACAAGTATCGTTCACCTCATTAATGTGAGGGCTGACTGCTTGATTTAAAAAGATAACACAGGGCTTTAAATTTAATACGGCTAGAGACCCTGAGCCAATGTAGATCTCGAAGAGCCTGTGAGGCTGATGATCTCCTTAGGATGTTAAGAAGAAGTCGGGCCGACGAGTTTTGTACAACCTGAAGTTTGTTAATGGCTGCTACGTCGGCACCGATGTAGAGGACATTACCATAATCCAGGCAAGAGGTTACTAACGCCTGGACTACGGTTCTCCTGGTGGCATGGGGCAGCATCCATAGGATTTTCTGGAGCCATCGCAAGGTGGCAAAGCAGATGGCGGCCACCTTAGTGGCCTGCTGCCTCATAGAGAGTTTATCATCTATGAGAAATCCGAGGTTACGAACCACAGATGTTGGTTGGGGAAGGGGTCCCATATCACTGGGCCAGTGTTGCGGGCCCCAAAGATCTTTATGCTTCCCCAAGATGACGACCTCGGTTTTGTCACCGTTTAACTTGAGGAAATGCCTCTGCATCCACTCATTTGAAGAATAGGGGAGTCAGGTCCTGGGACGTGGGGCTAGCTGGACCATTAATATAACTAAGTACACAGATTGCCAGCCACACACTTACTTAAATCCTCTATTTTTGAGGGAACAAACCATAAGAGACTTCCTGGTTCGTACGGGTATATCACTCAGACCCTTTTATTATTTATTTGTTTTTTGTCTTTTTTTAAAGTATTGATGTATGAAAGGGACACCTTATCGTTTTGTACACCTTATATACAATTATTTACAATTCGCGATTATTTACAACACAAACACATACACATAACTAGTTGTATTATACAAAGTGAATTGCTCTGATATATATACACTCAAATATTCATACTACGAAGAAAAAATCATCCGTAATTCCATAAAGACCAGAGTCAAAAGTATAAACTTGATGACAATCATAAATCAATGAACTACAGTTGAATGTAGGCAGTTCAAAAAAGGAAAAATAGACTTCAAATTAATTCATTCAGTCCATTCAACCAATAAATGGCTAATATTTTTACGCCAACGCGTTTCGAATCCGGTATGTCAACTCTACGGATTCTCATCAGGGCTCTGTCTTAATACGGGATATCTGTTGAACCAGCAGCCGCCGGTCAAGGGTAGGGTATTAGTTCTGACTGAGTTTCTTTTCTTTTCGGGATCTTACTGGATCATGCTCGTGATCCTACGTTTCCACCAAATGGGAGTTAATCTTCAGTCTTGTATTACAGCCTGCTCTGAGGGATTCCTCGCTTGGGCTGTTCGTGTTCTAATCGGTTGCAGCGGTAAACGCTTTCTAACCATGTAGGCACCGCTTCCCTCAGTCCTTATTATTTGCGCTCGCTTTCCTTGAACAAGCTGTGACTCGGCATCTAGCTCTCATTCACTTAGTTTGGCAGCCACTCAGCCATACGAGACAATCCGCTCACCGCTGGAAAGGGAGAAAACCACTTGGGTGTCATCGGCGAATGAAAATATAGTCAGCCCGCATCCTCCACGATGGTAGCCAGGGGTCTGACATAGATGTTGAACAATAGGGGGCTGAGTATGGACCCCTGCGGAACGCCGTACACCGATAGACATGTGTCAGATGTGGCTTTTAAAGAAAAAACCTGGAAAGTGCGCTCACCTTAAATGCTTAAATGCAATTGCACAAAATGCATAGTCTTGAATCCACCTCATGCCTCTTTAATCAATTATCAGACACACCCTTCACTTTACCTCACGCTTGCAGATTTCTGTTTTCTCCCTTCATGGTATTTTTTCCATCTTTCTCTTCATCCTTCTTACCTCTTTGTGTATTTTTACCTCTGTTGCTCTCGTTCGATATCTGACGAGGAAAAATGCCAGTCCCAAAAAATGAGTGTTAGTGGCCGACACGAGCAATCACCAGCTCAGCGTAAGCACCTGGCCAAGATCCGTAAACACATGCTAGGCTAGATAGATAGATAAGTATCTTTATTCGAAAAATCATAAAAGCACATCAATATACAATAGGTTTAAAAAGAGAAAAAGTAGTCCTCTCATCAAGACCTCAGAATAAAATACTACTGTTGGGCACGAAGTACATAACCCATGTTTCTTGATCGCAGTTTACATTGGCATCTCCCCCTAACTGTTCAATTTGGGGTGCATCCAAGGACCATGTTGTGACTTCCATTGACAACCATGCGTGTATTGGTATTTAGTAAAGTGTTGATACCATTAACATGTCTGTGATGAAACTATATTAAAATTGCGATATGTACAGTAAGATCAACCATTTGAACCTATCATCAACTGATAAAAACGTTTTAATCATTTGTTAGAATATAGATACTGCCGTTTGGAGTTAAAACCCTTTTCACTCTCTATAAGCAAATATATTTTAGCTACACTGGTGTGCTTAAGCATTTTGTTGTTAACATAATGTCGCCATCGTTACATACCACAAGTTCCCGTTAAATATAATCTCATGGAAGATACATATCTGTATAACTTGAGTCATCTTCCCAGCATTGTATGCACTTAACAAACATCAACATGATTAAAAAAAAGATCATTTGATGTTCAAAACTTTTGATATCATACTCCTTAATGTTCATGCATGGAGCAGATGTCCAGACAATCCAAAGACTAGGTATTCCGTGCTATCACTTTTTAAAATTCTAACAATCTTCGTTAAACAGTTAGCTGCCAGAATCTGGCAGATTGAAAATAGCCAGGTTCTACTAGTCTGTTTGTACGTAGGACAGAAAAATAGGAAGTGTACTCCTGTTTCAAGTGTGACCTCACATGCAAGGCAACTGGGCGAGATATCAACACCATTCCAATTACTGCGAAAGCTATTGATTGGAAGAATACCATACCTAAATTTTAGGTATAGTGATTTTGCAACTGGGGGTTCTATTCGGTCCCAAACATCTTCTTGCTGCATTTTATCTTTACTACTAAGGAACCTGCAAGTCAATTCCCCTGCATTTCTCCTGTTTAGCCAACTGTCCTCCCTATAGAGCCTGTCGAGCAGGCCGGCATCCAGGGCCTGGCGCTGGCATGGGTCGAATCCTTTCTGACCGGGAGGTCTCAGACACTCAGCTTGGGCTCTTTTAGGGCACCTAGGGAGCGCTCACTCTGCGGGGTCCCCCAGGGCTCCTCCTTATCTCCTCTCCTTTTCAATCTCTACCTTTGACCTCTTCTTTTCTCTCTGAGGCAGTGGGACGTCACCGTCTTCAACTACGCTGACGACCTGCAACTCATCTTTCCTCTTAACTCTTCTTCTGCTATCTCTAATTTCCAGGCGGCTATGTCCCACATCCTCCAGTGGATGAGCCAGAACCAACTCAAACTGAACCCCGGTAAGACGAAGCTCCTTCTCCCGGGTAAGAGCTCTACCCACTGGGATCCGCACTTCTGGCCGGCAGAGCTTGGCCCCCCTCCTACCCCTGTGGCCTCGGTGAAGAGTCTCGGGGTCACTATTGACTCCGAGCTATCCCTTAAGCCCCAGATAGGGATGATGGTCTCTTCCTGCATGTATCAGCTGCGCAGGATCAGGAAGGTGGCCTATCTCCTGACTCCCGAAGCCCTGATCCAAGTCATCATGGCTCTTGTCCTCTCCCGCTTGGATTTTTCGAACTCTATTTATCACGGTCTGCCTAAATCTTTTCTCCTCAGACTGAGTTTTCACATTTGAGAGTGCATGTTACAATTGTGCAATGGTGTTGTGACACGCCTGATTCCCACTGGCATGCAAACCGCACAAGGATTACAGTCACTGATGCATTTGTTTTCAATTTGTTTGTGATATGCTCTCCCTCTTTCTTTAACAGGTATTGACAGTCACAACTAGAAGAAGGGTAATATAGTATTGTTCTCCCTTCACCCATTAGTGTGGTAGCCACATGAGCAAACATACACCACACTTTAGGGTATTAGTGTAGACAGTTCTTTGCACCTTTAGATACATGCTAAATAGTCACCTGGATCCTGAAGAATCGCTTGTTAACCTCACAGTAGCGAGAAACATGTTGACCGGACTATAACAAATTCTAGATGATAGCTGGAAACATCATTTTCCATCACTCTCCTCTAGAAAATCGTTTTTAACTAAAGCAGTGGCCCTTCTGAATAAATAATTCCCGGTACCACTAGCTTTATTTTAACTCACCACTCCACGTCTACCCTTTAGTTCTGGCCCCACACCCGCACTTCACCCATACGGCCGTTGGAAAAAGATCTCCGCCAAAGAGCCCCTCTATGAGGTGTTGCCTGTTGGGTATTGCACCGCCGACACAACGAGGAACAGGCCCAAATGATGAAGCATGACACCTGAAAGAGTGTGTGGCGGCATTAAATCCAACAAAATGGATTCCCAGGGTTACCTTGCTGTCACCCTGCCTTAATCATCTGCATCACAGACTGTACCATTCCTACCTCCTTCTCTAGGAACAGCACAGCAATCTTTGTGAAGACGTATCCTTTGGGCGCGTCGTGACTGGACCTTCTACTCTGCAAAAGTAGTAATAGCCCAATACTCCTCCTCTTTGATACCAAAAAAATACGTTAACGTGTCCCCATAACTCCGCACCATAGAGTGCGGCCCCTGTTTCCTTCGCTTGATTTACTTGAATCACTGGGGTCACCGGTCAGTAAGTTGGCTTTCTTAGCTTTTTGATTACGGTGGTTGAAGCTAGAATTGGCTTTTTAGTAATTGTGATGGCCATGATACTGTGTTCCTAAGCCTTCACCCCTAAATAATGAATTTGCCTCACCTCCTCTAGTGTAGTAGGGCCCAGTTTTATGCTTCGTTGGAGGACTTTTGACGGTTGAAAACCATGAAGTTTGTTTTTAAGGTATTCATTTCTAATATATGTTGCTCATAGCTCCTTCCAAACTGGTCCACTAAGTTTTGAAGCACCATCAGGGACCTCGAAATGAGCAGGGTGTCATCTGCAAACAGTAATGCCGGCACCTCTTTCCCTGCAAGCTTAGGGGGATAACCCCTACAATCTTTTAGTTGTTAAATCAGTCCATTTAAATAGAGGGTAAAGAAGGTTGGTGCGAGGACGCACCCTTGCCTCACTCCACGACGCACCCTGATTCGGTCCGTTAGCCCACCCCCACTCCCCCATCTAATTTGGGCATCATTATTTGTGTGGAGTCTTATAATAATTTGCAGGAGGTTTTTTGGGATCCCCAATTTGGTGAGAGCAGTCCAGAGTTTTTCCCGCAGGACTAAGTTGAATTTGGTGTGAAGATATACAAATACAACGTATAAAGTGCCTTTCTTGATTGTCACATATTTCCCCAAGATCAGAAGGAATTGATCTTCAGTGCTTGTCTTCCCTCTGAATCCTGCCTGCAGGGGTGATAGTAAATTCCCTTCCCTCGTCCAGTCATGGATCCTCTCCAGCAGTTGCAGACAGAATATTTTCTGGGCCAAATCAATGAGGATGATGGGCCTATAATTTATACGGCTCACTTATGTCTTCCTTTTTGTGTATGGGGACTACTTCAGCGCCCTGCCCTGAATCCGGGATTTCTGCCCCTTTTAGTATGGGGCTGAATGTACAATTTAAAATCACACTCCATATTTGGGGCTCAGAAAGATAGAGATCCCCTGGAATTTGGCCTAGGCCTGGTGCTTTCCCCCACTGCAAGGTTGTAATTGTATCCAAGGTTTCTCCTACGGTAAAAGTGAGGTGTCTGTTCCCAGTTTATAAAGTTCTCAAGTTGCCACACCACTGTCCATCGGTCCTGCATACAGATTTGAGAAGTGGACTTCTATGTCTGCAGGAGGATATGAAAGTTTTCCTCTATGACTTAGCATCTTGTCCCTTTCGAGATCTGGTGCCAACATTCTTTGCTATTTTTGGTTTGGGCCGCAGCTAATAGGTCTTGCCATATCCCTACATGCCATTTTATATGTGCTTCATGTTGTGCATTTTTGTAGGTCTCCCTTTTTATGGCTAGGAGTGTTCTCTGATGCATGTGGGGAGCGTGATTAGCGCTCCACTCCCGGTTGCACTGCATGAATGGATACTAGATCCTTAACCTTCCTTTTTTAACCTTAGTCTTTTAACCTTTTTACTCAAACTCGTCCAATATATTTCGCCAAATTCATCATGTTTCCAAGTAATTTTTCACGCAAACATTGAGAAAAAATGACACGGATTAAAAGCTGAAGAATCAGGAGTGCAGACCACCACATGCGATAGGAGCGTTCTCTGACCAGACTTGATTGCTCCCACCAACGATTGTCATGCTAGTTTGCAGTTTTCATCAAACCACTCGTTTGTTTTGTTTCTGACCATTTTCTTTCCACTACAATTTTTGTAGAAGAATATATTGATGTTATTTAAAAGGGTTTTAAATGTATCCACTGTGACTTGCTTCTCCAATCTTTTGGTGCATAAGGGAGTCAACAACTATGGTGTAGATTTGTGCCAGGGTCTCAACATTGCTCTCACTTAATGGCCATTTAACCCTCTTTTTATTATTGCTAGTGACAATGTGGTTAGATGAATTAGATTTCAAGGGGGTTTGGTGAAGACCAAATACTTTTATTAGTTCCAGAGAGAGAGAGCGTTATGGTCGCTATTGTATCTCTCTATCACCCGCATGTCTGCTAGACTTGACCATAGTTGTACATCCAGCAAAAAGTACTGTTTCCAAAGATTGTGGGTATGCCCCATGACCTGCACATCGATTAGCATCAATGTTCAATTCATCACTGCCATATCCTTAAAATCACAATATTTTAGGGTGATCTCGTAGTGTCACAATACCCACCCACCAGGGTATAAATCCACTAGGACTGAGATCAGCCTAGAACAATATTTAACCAGAAGACACAAAGGCACACCAATGGATTGTCTCTGTTATCCAATTGCCAAGGTCTGTGCTTTCACCCATCAAATGAATGTCCTTTTGTGGAAGTCCACAACAAATGTTGAATACGGTCAGTTTTATTTCACTTCATTATACATAGAAATCAGCAGCAGCCGACGTACGTTTTGCCCCCCTGGGCTTTCTCAAGGCTTAGATTCACAAAACCGAATTCATTTCAATGTCTCAAGTCGTAAAGTTGTAATGAAATACACACATTCGTAATTATTCCGATCACTATTGTAAGATTTCAACCCGATTGGCAGTCATGTCATCTTCTAATTTAAAGTGCGTTATCTCATCACGGAATGAGATGGACGATTTGCCTCTTTTGTAAAAAAGTGACTTGATACATCCTCTCTTATTTTCACGGTGGTCCAAGCACCTCGTAACCGGCAGAAGCGTCACAAGTAGTCAAATCTGGTGTTACAGTTCACCTTCTTATTTGTGTAAATGGTCAGAAGTGGAGCGGCCATTTACAGCCCTCAACCCATGTTCATAGGTGAGGGAAGCCACTTTGAGTGCTGCTTTCACAGTCTTAGCTGGCTTCCCATGACTCAGGGGCGGTAAATCCTAGTTCTGCATCCTCTTCATCAGTAATGTGTTTGGTTACTTCGAGGGACTCAAAGGTTATATTGAGGTCCCCCGCAATAACTATATAGTGGGATGCCCTTTCTTTCTCAAGGACTTTATCTAGTTGTACGATTGTTGGAGAGTCATGGAGTTGAGAAGCAAACCTATTATAAATGTTCACTAACGAAACTGACCTTTTGTTGATGGCATCTTTGATATTCAGGGCCTGCAGGTTGGAGCGATCTAGATCAAGTTTTTTTTATAGAAATCCCCATATTGATTTTAGTCCAGATTATTAATCCATCTACCGTGCAGCTTTTTTTGATGGTGTGGCTTCTATGCGATGATTTGTGAATCCCACTCTGTGTATTTTATCAAGCCCCATGTCTCCTGGAAGAGGAAAATATCGTAGCTATCGATCAGCTTCCCCCAGTCTTCACACGTGATTTTAGACCTAAGACCTGCAAGATTCCGAGACAGCAGTGAGATGCTAATTGCCTTCCTGTGTTGTGGTTGATGTAGCGCTATGAGGAAACAGTCCCTGTACTTGTCAGGTATGCCTATTCGCAGAAACTGCCTGAGTCTTGGCCTAGTTGTTAGTATTAGTCGTATTTAAGTATGGGTGGAAAATCCGTTACGCTCGCGGATTTTGCGGATTTTCGGTAAATTCGCAATCCGCGAGATTTGCGAATTTCCCGCAAAATCCGCAAATTCGCACGCAGCGGATTTTTTTTTTTTCTTGCTGATACAATTTTGCGGCGCGCGGCGTTGGTGATACAATTTTTGCGGCGCGTGGCGTTTATCGTCGTTTGCCGAGTTGTTTTTATCGATATTTTGCGAGTGCTGCGCCATTTTGGATCTTGCTGCGGGATCCCGCGGGAATTTGGCGAGCGCGATTACGTCATCGCGGCTTGCCAACTTGCACAGCGAGAGTTTGTCAACGCGAGTACGGCGAGATCGCGTCTCGCGGTACTTCGCAATTGCGAGATTTCAGATGCGGCGAGCAGCAACAATCTCGCACAAGAGAAAATATAAAATTTGCAATTCTGCACAAGAAATCCACCAGCAAGCAGCATAAACCTTCTTGAAATGATGATTTTTATCTGAATAACTCCTTAGGTTGACATTTGCCTGCACTTTTTTAGCTAGGAGTCCATTTTGGGGAGGGGGGGAGGGGGGTGGGAGGAAGGAAGTGCCCCACAGTCTTCAACTTCCTGTTCCTGTCCAGCAGGCTCCTCCCAGTGCTTTGTCCATCTCCTGGTCACTTTTCATTTGGATCTGGAGCTGGAAGGATTACTTTTTGTGGATGCTGCTGGATATTTGGATTTGAGGCCTTTTTGACTTTCTTTGGATCACTGTTGGATTAGAAATTTTACAAGTTTGGGGCATTATAGTTGCTGCAACTACAATTTTGGAATTTTCGATTTTTGGGCTGTTTTGGGGCCTTTTGCCCAGGGGTACTCAGTGGTGGGTGGACTGAGTCTTTTTGTGGGGTGTCTTGAACTTAAACATCATGGAGGGCATGGATGGATTGGGATTGTGCTGATTTTTCAGTGATTTTCGTTTTTTGGGGCTGTACTTGTGGCCTTTTCACCAGGGGTATTTGAATCTAGCATGGGCCTAGTCTTTCTGTGGGGTGTCTTGAACTTAAACATCATGGAGGGCATGGATGGAATGGGATTGTGCTGATTTTTCAGTGATTTCCGATTTTTGGGGGTGTTCATGGGGAGGGACAGGCCATGTGGCTGGGGGCCATTTTGAGTGCTGCTACAGGGCCTGGCCATGTGCAGGGAGGCAAGTGGCCATTTTGAATGTATATTGAGTGAAGTGAGCTACCCAGTAAACCTTTGGGGGCTGGGTGAAAAGTAATCAAATGGGTAAGGGCCTCCAAAGGAGTTTGTTTTCAAGAATAACTTAGATTTTATATTTTATAGAAGAATTAGATGCAGGTAACTTAAATATCCTGGGCTAAGTTAATTACAATAAATTGAGGCAAGTAACTCAGACTGTTTAGACATGACAATAATTCACATTAAGACAAATAGTGACATAAAAACAAATAGACATGTGTATATGCAAAAAATAGATTTTATCAAAGTTACAATTTTAGCAGGGAAAAATACAATAAACCAAAATGTACAACACAGGAATACGAGACAGGTGTTAGAAAAAAATTAATCAAAATCTCTGTATAGCCTGTGACAAGCTTATCCAAAAAACCACGTCTGGTTTTTTGGATAAGCTTGTCACTATTTGTCTTAATGTGAATTATTGTCATGTCTAAACAGTCTGAGTTACTTGCCTCAATTTATTGTAATTAACTTAGCCCAGTATATTTAAGTTACCTGCATCTAATTCTTCTATAAAATATAAAATCGTTATTCTTGAAAACAAACTCCTTTGGAGGCCCTTACTCATTTTGAATGTAGGCATTGTTGTTAGGCCTGCAACCATTTTGCCTACTTTTCAACCTTTATGCCCAGGGGTATTGAGTCTTGCATGGGCCTAGTCTTTCTGTGGGGTGTCTTGAATTTAAACATCATGGAGGGCATGGATGGAATGGGATTGTGCTGATTTTTCAGTGATTTTCGTTTTTGGGGGCTGTACTTGTGGCCTTTTCACTAGGGGTATTTGAGTCTAGCATGGGCCTAGTCTTTCTGTGGGGTGTCTTGAACTTAAACATCATGGAGGGCATGGATGGAATGGGATTGTGCTGATTTTTCAGTGATTTTCGTTTTTTGGGGCTGTACTTGTGGCCTTTTCACCAGGGGTATTGAGTCTTGCATGGGCCTAGTCTTTCTGTGGGGTGTCTTGAACTTAAACATCATGGAGGGCATAGATGGAATGGGATTGTGCTGATCTTTCAGTGATTTTCGATTTTTGGGGCTGTACTTGTGGCCTTTTCACCAGGGGTATTTGAGTCTTGCATGGGCCTAGTCTTTCTGTGGGGTGTCTTGAACTTAAACATCATGGAGGGCATGGATGGAATGGGATTGTGCTGATTTTTCAGTGTTTTTCGATTTTTGGGGGTGTTCATGGGGAGGGACAGGCCATGTGGCTGGGGGCCATTTTGAGTGCTGCTACAGGCCCTGGCCATGTGCTGGGAGGCAAGTGGCCATTTTGAATGCAGGCATTGTTGTTAGGCCTGCAACCATTTTGCCTACTTTTCAACCTTTATGCCCAGGGGTAGTGAGTCTTGCATGGGCCTAGTCTTTCTGTGGGGTGTCTTGAATTTAAACATCATGGAGGGCATGGATGGAATGGGATTGTGCTGATTTTTCAGTGATTTTCGTTTTTGGGGGCTGTACTTGTGGCCTTTTCACTAGGGGTATTTGAGTCTAGCATGGGCCTAGTCTTTCTGTGGGGTGTCTTGAACTTAAGCATCATGGAGGGCATGGATGGAATGGGATTGTGCTGATTTTTCAGTGATTTTCGTTTTTTGGGGCTGTACTTGTGGCCTTTTCACCAGGGGTATTGAGTCTTGCATGGGCCTAGTATTTCTGTGGGGTGTCTTGAACTTAAACATCATGGAGGGCATGGATGGAATGGGATTGTGCTGATTTTTCAGTGATTTTCGATTTTTGGGGGTGTTCATGGGGAGGGACAGGCCATGTGGCTGGGGGCCATTTTGCGTGCTGCTACAGGGCCTGGCCATGTGCAGGGAGGCAAGTGGCCATTTTGAATGTAGGCATTGTTGTGTTAGGCCTGCAACCATTTTGCCTACTTTTCAACCTTTATGCCCAGGGGTAGTGAGTCTTGCATGGGCCTAGTCTTTCTGTGGGTTGTCTTGAATTTAAACATCATGGAGGGCATGAATGGAATGGGATTGTGCTGATTTTTCAGTGATTTTCGTTTTTTGGGGCTGTACTTGTGGCCTTTTCACCAGGGGTATTGAGTCTTGCATGGGCCTAGTCTTTCTGTGGGGTGTCTTGAACTTAAACATCATGGAGGGCATGGATGGAATGGGATTGTGCTGATTTTTCAGGGATTTTCGTTTTTTGGGGCTGTACTTGTGGCCTTTTCACTAGGGGTATTTGAGTCTTGCATGGTCCTAGTCTTTCTGTGGGGTGTCTTGAACTTAAACATCATGGAGGGCATGGATGGAATGGGATTGTGCTGATTTTTCAGTGATTTTCTTTTTTGGGGGCTGTACTTGTGGCCTTTTCACTAGGGGTATTTGAGTCTAGCATGGGCCTAGTCTTTCTGTGGGGTGTCTTGAACTTAAACATCATGGAGGGCATGGATGGAATGGGATTGTGCTGATTTTTCTGGGGGGGTTTTCGATTTTTTTGGGGTGTATAACTGAACTGATGTTCCTCTGTCTTCCATTGTTTTTAGGTGCACAAGACTCAAGAGAACCACCAGTGCCAGGAAGAAGTCCTGCAGCGGTGTGTGTGTGCAGCATAACGTCACGCGACGTCACGGGACAACTCTACAATTCGTGCAACTGCGGCCTGCTGTCTGACCTGCTCTGAAGAAGATGGCCCCAAAAAAAGGCCTCCGTAGCTCCTCTAGCAAGAAAGTTGCTAGTAAGGAGCAGAAGAAGCAAGTTACCAAGGAGGCTGGTGTGCCGGCCACCACGTTTTTTGGGAGCAAAAAAAAAGTACGCCTGCAGCAGCAGCAGGATCTGCTGGGGACCAAGCTGGGAGCAGCACCCCCGCTCCATTGGGTTCAGTGCCTCCACCACCACGCCAACTTAAGTCAAAGCCCTTGAGTGCTTCAGAGGCAGTCAGTGTACTTCTCCAATCACCATCGACCAGTGATGTTGGCTCATCGCAAGAAAGTAGCAGCAATGTCCCTGAATCAACACAGGTTGTTGTAACTCATCTGACAAGTGTTGAACAACCACAGCCACAACAACATGTGCAAGTAGTACAAGCCCAAGTACATGTGGAAGGAGATTCAGCGCAAGGAGATGCGCATGCAGAGGTGCATGGAGGGTCACAAGTGCCCACAATAGTTGTTCCTCCCGAAGTAGGGGCACATCAGGAAATTGACAATCAGAACGAGGTATCATTTGAGGAAGCCACTCCTCCTGATGATCATTCATTGTCTTCCACATCCCTAGAAAGGAAAAGATCAAGGGGGGTGTCTACATCTTCTTCAAGCTCACCTCCTACTGATGATCTGGATGACGAATGGGTACCACCACGGCAGCCTGAGAGTGAGGCACACCATGATCTGACAAAGATACCTAAGCGTAAAAGGAAGGTCGTCGAAAAACTCATAGCTATGGAGTGTGATGATGAGGCTCAACAAGAAGTGACGCATACTGCTGCTGATGAAGCCCTTCACGACGACGATCCAGTCATCATAATGGTCACTGCAGCCCCAGCGGGCATGCAGCAAAGAGACATTTTGACCCTATCCCGAGAAGCTGCTGAGCGTGATGATGATGTTGACGAGGAGTCAATGGAAACACAACAATCATTGGATTTGGAGTTAACTAGTACACCAACACCTACCGCTTCCATATTTCTTCCTCGCAAGAAGGGACTTCCATCCACCTCGACCTCAATTAGTGGTGGTGAAAGTACAAAACGTATTGAAGTTCGGCAATCCACATCCTCCACTTCATCTGGCATTAGCAGCAGGACCACCACCACCAGTATCGCCGCCTCCTCCGGCCCCCAAAGACATTTCAAGTCTCCAGTTTGGGACTTCTTTAGTGTTTGCCCAAGAATGGAAAACGTAGCCATTTGTAGCATGTGTAAGTTGCGAGTTAGTCGTGGTAAGTTTGGTACCAACTATGGTACCGGAGGCCAGAGAGGTCATCTTAGGAGAGCGCACCCTGTCCAATGGTTTGCGCACCTAGAGGCGGTCAAGGAAGCCCGAATTGCACGTAATGAAAACGTTGATTTTTCATCTGATGATGACGAGGAGGAAGAAGACGATTCAAACACTCCACTTACACCCAGTACCCCTGTCAGCAGCACACCCCATGTGAGCCACACTAAGAGTGTGGGAGAGAGTGAGACATCAAGGCGGAAAAGTTCATCAGCGAGCGTAACTGGGTCGAAGATATCATCATCATCCCGTAAATCCTTGGTCCAGGGCAACATTAAAAAGATGTTGTTTACAGAAGCGCAATATGAACGCAACCACCCACTGACGCGTCTGTATAACACTAAGCTGGCTAAAATGCTAGCTCTGGACCTTCTCCCTTTTTCTTTTGTAGAAGGGGTTGGTTTTCTAGAATTAGTGGCAGCGCTCTACCCTAAATGGAAGGTTCCTAGCCGGTTCTATTTTGCCCGAGTTGCGGTTCCAGCACTACATGAAGATGTTCTGGAGGTGATTGGGGCAGCTTTGCAGAAGAGTGCTGTTCACACTATACATCTGACAACAGACATGTGGACCAGTGGCGCAGGCGCTGATTACATGTGCATCACTGCACACTGGGTCTCTTTTTCAGGGGCTAAAGCAAAGCTAAACACAGGTGTTGACCCGGACATTGTTTTTAAAGCTGCTCGGAAACATGCAACACTAGCCATGTTTGGTTTGGAGAAACGTCACACAGCAGAAAACATTTTAGATGTCTTTAACACAAAGGTCCTTAACTGGCTGTCCCCAAAAAAATGCCAGGTTGGTTATGTTTCCACGGACAATGGCGCCAATATAGTTAAGGCCATGAAGCTGGGTCACTATTTCAGAGTTCCGTGTTTGGCGCACTGTATAAACCTGGTTGTCCAAAAATTCTTGGGTAATAAAGGCAGTGCAGCGTACAGAGTATTGGACACCTGCCAAAAAATGTGCAACCATTTCAGCCATTCTTTTAAGGCCCGGAAGCAGCTGAGGAGCCTGCTATATCAACGTCAAATGCCAGTGAAAGCACTCATCCAGGAGGTGGTAACACGTTGGAACTCAACCTTCTACATGCTTGAGCGTCTGTATGAGCAGTATACGGTACTCGATCAATATTTCTTTACAGAGGGTACAGCTCAGGAGGACCTGAGTATGGGTGCGGCGCAATGGAACATAGTTCAAAGCCTGACACGCATGCTTTGTCCTTTTGAGTTCTTCACGCGTGCAGTCAGCAAGGAGGACTGTAATTTGGGAAAAGCTATCCCATTGTTGTACATGCTGGAGCACCAACTGAAGGAGGTGTGTTCTGTGTTTGAAAAAGATGTAAAAAACCAAGACTCTTTTTTTCTGGCTGAGAAATTATTAGAGCTCCTACAAGGTGATGAACGTCTTAAAATGATCCACTCAGAACAGCATTACATTTGTGCTACTATTCTGGATCCACGCTACAAAAAGGCGCTGGCAGGCCAAGCATTCTTTCCTTTTGATGATGAACATGTTCCAAAGTACAAACGTTGGCTAGCCTTGTCAGCCAAGAGGTTTGAAAGAGAACGGCAGAAAATTGAAGGAAATGGCAGTACATCAGCAGGCCATCCCCAGTCAAAACAATCCACTTCTGCACCTGTGGCTGTGGCACAAGTGACCTCTCAGCCGTTAAAGACACCGGCAACCGGATCATCTGCACCAGACACAACAGAAACATTCGAGGCTGAAGAGGATTGGCTAGCTCGGCTTGGGTATGGTTCTCAAAAGGGCAGAGGCACAGCAACAGCTAAGCAAAGTGGAGGAACCTTGGATGAGGACCTTGAGTCGATGGTGAAGGACGATCTGAATGACTCAACAGAGGTCTATGTTAATGCTGACCCATTGGCGTATTGGCATGGGAAAAAAGAATTGTGGCCAGAGCTCACCAACCTGGCTTTAAACTACTTGTCTTGCCCACTCGCAAGCGTGTCTTCTGAACGTGTTTTCAGTGCTGCTGGTGGCATTGTAACTTCCAAACGGAGCCGCCTCTCGCCCAAAAATGTGGAGAGGTTAACAATGATCAAGATGAATCAGCACCTCATACCACCAGATTTCAGAGTACGAGAAAGCGCGCCGGATGAAGACGAGGTGGCCAGCAACATAGATGAGGGAATTTCTACTCTGTCAGTTGACACTGAGCTCACCCTGCCTGAATTCGCAGAGTATGATGACGAAGCCTTATTCTTATTCCTGGACCGTGATACCGAGCCCTGAAAATGAGACAACAAATCAATAACTTTCTTTTTCGTCCTTATTCACTTTTATTCCAGTGTGTCTGTCTTTCTTTGTTGTGCACAGTTAATATATTTCAAACTTTAATCAGATAATCACAAAAACAAGCCCATCAGCAGAACTGTATTCACTGGTTTGCTAATTGATTTGAAGGTGCCGCAGTCTGCATTCCTCAGGTTCACAAGTTCAGAAGAACATGCTCCTCTATCCTCCTCCTCCAGACTCCTATTTCCATCAAAGCAGAGGGCTGGTTTACGCCCAATGAAGAAAGACTCAGCACTTGTGGGGGTGCTGTTCTACTTCTTTGCAGGTGAGTTGACGGCTCTGGGACCATTGTTGGGAAGCTCTAATACCGGATAAAAGTGGTTTGGACCAAATCCGAGGCGCAGATTTTGTAGTGTTTTTGCTGACTTGCTTGCCTTTGAGGTGCTCTTAGGGGGGTACCGTATGTTTGTGGGTGAGTTTCGGGGTCTGTCAGCACTGCTGGGACACTCTAATTTTGATTGCATTTGCTTTTCAGGAAATCCGTGGTGGCAACCCCGACTTATGGCCTAGCTACGCAGTGCGTTTAGACCGAAGGCCGAGAAATATTGTAAGTAGGAGATGTTGCTTTTGGCCTGCTTGGGGGTGTTATGCTTTTTGGCGGGTGGGTTGGCGGGTCTTGGGGCATTCCTGGGAAGGTCTAATACCGGGTAGAAGTGGTTGGGACAAAATCCACGCCGATTTTTTTTGTTGCTATTTCTGACATTTTGCTCAATGTAGCGTTTTCGGGGGCCTGTTTGGGGGGCTTCCTGGTGTTTGTGGGTGAGTTTCGGGGTCTGGGAGCACTGCTGGGACACTCTAATCTTGATTGCATTTGCTTTTCAGGAAATCCGTGGTGGCAAACCGGACCTATGGCCTAGCTACGCAGCGCGTTTGGACCGAAGGCCGAGAAATATTGCAAGTATGAGATTTTGCTTTTGGGCTGTTTGGGGGTGTTATGCTTCTTGGCGGGTGGGTTGGCGGGTCTTGTGGCATTCCTGGGAAGGTCTAATACCGGGTAGAAGTGGTTGGGACAAAATCCAGGCCGTTTTTTTTGGTGCTATTTCTGACATTTTGCTCAATGTAGCGTTTTCGGGGGCCTGTTTGGGGGGCTTCCTGGTGTTTGTGGGTGGGTTTCGGGGTCTGGGCGCACTGCTGGCTATATATACTTTACTTTGCAAGAGGTTTGAAGCAAATCCATGGTGGCAGAGGGGAGTTAGGGCCTAGCTGCAGAGCGCGCGCGGAGTGATTTGGGAAATTTGGAAAAAAATGACAAAGTCCCCATTTTTGTACTTTTGCTCTTTGGCTGTTTGGGGGTCTTCTACTCGTTTTCTCCTGGGTTGACGGCTCTAGGGCCATTGCTGGGAAGCTCTAATACCGGATAAAAGTGGTTGGTACAAAATCCACGCCGATTTTTTTTGTGCTATTTCTGACATTTTGCTCAATGTAGCGTTTTCGGGGGCCTGTTTGGGGAGCTTCCTGGTGTTTGTGGGTGAGTTTCGGGGTCTGGGAGTACTGCTGGGACACTCTAATCTTGATTGCATTTGCTTTTCAGGAAATCCGTGGTGGCAAACCGGACCTATGGCCTAGCTACGCAGCGCGTTTGGACCAAAGGCCGAGAAATATTGCAAGTATGAGATTTTGGTTTTGGGCTGTTTGGGGGTGTTATGCTTCTTGGCGGGTTGGGTTGGCGGGTCTTGTGGCATTCCTGGGAAGGTCTAATACGGGGTAGAAGTGGTTGGGACAAAATCCAGGCCGATTTTTTTTTTTGCTATTTCTGACATTTTGCTCAATGTAGCGTTTTCGGGGGCCTGTTTGGGGGGCTTCCTGGTGTTTGTGGATGGGTTTCGGGGTCTGGGCGCACTGCTGGCTATATATACTTTACTTTGCAAGAGGTTTGAAGCAAATCCATGGTGGCAGAGGGGAGTTAGGGCCTAGCTGCAGAGAGCGCGCGGAGTGATTTTGGAAATTTGGAAAAAAATGACAAAGTCCCCATTTTTGTACTTTTGCTCTTTCTCTGTTTGGGGGTCTTCTACTCGTTTTCTCCTGGGTTGACGGCTCTGGGGCCATTGCTGGGAAGCTCTAATACCGGATAAAAGTGGTTGGGACAAAATCCACGCCGATTTTTTGTGTGCTATTTCTGACATTTTGCTCAATGTAGCGTTTTCGGGGGCCTGTTTGGGGGGCTTCCTGGTGTTTGTGGGTGAGTTTCGGGGTCTGGGAGCACTGCTGGGACACTCTAATCTTGATTGCATTTGCTTTTCAGGAAATCCGTGGTGGCAAACCGGACCTATGGCCTAGCTACGCAGCGCGTTTGGACCGAAGGCCGAGAAATATTGCAAGTATGAGATTTTGCTTTTGGGCTGTTTGGGGGTGTTATGCTTCTTGGCGGGTGGGTTGGCGGGTCTTGTGGCATTCCTGGGAAGGTCTAATACCGGGTAGAAGTGGTTGGGACAAAATCCAGGCCGATTTTTTTGTTGTTGCTATTTCTGACATTTTGCTCAATGTAGCGTTTTCGGGGGCCTGTTTGGGGGGCTTCCTGGTGTTTGTGGGTGGGTTTCGGGGTCTGGGCGCACTGCTGGTTATATATACTTTACTTTGCAAGAGGTTTGAAGCAAATCCATGGTGGCAGAGGGGAGTTAGGGCCTAGCTGCAGAGCGCGCGCGGAGTGATTTGGGAAATTTGGAAAAAAATGACAAAGTCCCCATTTTTGTACTTTTGCTCTTTGGCTGTTTGGGGGTCTTCTACTCGTTTTCTCCTGGGTTGACGGCTCTAGGGCCATTGCTGGGAAGCTCTAATACCGGATAAAAGTGGTTGGTACAAAATCCACGCCGATTTTTTTTGTGCTATTTCTGACATTTTGCTCAATGTAGCGTTTTCGGGGGCCTGTTTGGGGAGCTTCCTGGTGTTTGTGGGTGAGTTTCGGGGTCTGGGAGTACTGCTGGGACACTCTAATCTTGATTGCATTTGCTTTTCAGGAAATCCGTGGTGGCAAACCGGACCTATGGCCTAGCTACGCAGCGCGTTTGGACCAAAGGCCGAGAAATATTGCAAGTATGAGATTTTGGTTTTGGGCTGTTTGGGGGTGTTATGCTTCTTGGCGGGTTGGGTTGGCGGGTCTTGTGGCATTCCTGGGAAGGTCTAATACGGGGTAGAAGTGGTTGGGACAAAATCCAGGCTGATTTTTTTTGTTGCTATTTCTGACATTTTGCTCAATGTAGCGTTTTCGGGGGCCTGTTTGGGGGGCTTCCTGGTGTTTGTGGATGGGTTTCGGGGTCTGGGCGCACTGCTGGCTATATATACTTTACTTTGCAAGAGGTTTGAAGCAAATCCATGGTGGCAGAGGGGAGTTAGGGCCTAGCTGCAGAGAGCGCGCGGAGTGATTTTGGAAATTTGGAAAAAAATGACAAAGTCCCCATTTTTGTACTTTTGCTCTTTCTCTGTTTGGGGGTCTTCTACTCGTTTTCTCCTGGGTTGACGGCTCTGGGGCCATTGCTGGGAAGCTCTAATACCGGATAAAAGTGGTTGGGACAAAATCCACGCCGATTTTTTTTGTGCTATTTCTGACATTTTGCTCAATGTAGCGTTTTCGGGGGCCTGTTTGGGGGGCTTCCTGGTGTTTGTGGGTGAGTTTCGGGGTCTGGGAGCACTGCTGGGACACTCTAATCTTGATTGCATTTGCTTTTCAGGAAATCCGTGGTGGCAAACCGGACCTATGGCCTAGCTACGCAGCGCGTTTGGACCGAAGGCCGAGAAATATTGCAAGTATGAGATTTTGCTTTTGGGCTGTTTGGGGGTGTTATGCTTCTTGGCGGGTGGGTTGGCGGGTCTTGTGGCATTCCTGGGAAGGTCTAATACCGGGTAGAAGTGGTTGGGACAAAATCCAGGCCGATTTTTTGTTGTTGCTATTTCTGACATTTTGCTCAATGTAGCGTTTTCGGGGGCCTGTTTGGGGGGCTTCCTGGTGTTTGTGGGTGGGTTTCGGGGTCTGGGCGCACTGCTGGTTATATATACTTTACTTTGCAAGAGGTTTGAAGCAAATCCATGGTGGCAGAGGGGAGTTAGGGCCTAGCTGCAGAGCGCGCGCGGAGTGATTTGGGAAATTTGGAAAAAAATGACAAAGTCCCCATTTTTGTACTTTTGCTCTTTGGCTGTTTGGGGGTCTTCTACTCGTTTTCTCCTGGGTTGACGGCTCTAGGGCCATTGCTGGGAAGCTCTAATACCGGATAAAAGTGGTTGGTACAAAATCCACGCCGATTTTTTTTGTGCTATTTCTGACATTTTGCTCAATGTAGCGTTTTCGGGGGCCTGTTTGGGGAGCTTCCTGGTGTTTGTGGGTGAGTTTCGGGGTCTGGGAGTACTGCTGGGACACTCTAATCTTGATTGCATTTGCTTTTCAGGAAATCCGTGGTGGCAAACCGGACCTATGGCCTAGCTACGCAGCGCGTTTGGACCAAAGGCCGAGAAATATTGCAAGTATGAGATTTTGGTTTTGGGCTGTTTGGGGGTGTTATGCTTCTTGGCGGGTTGGGTTGGCGGGTCTTGTGGCATTCCTGGGAAGGTCTAATACGGGGTAGAAGTGGTTGGGACAAAATCCAGGCCGATTTTTTTTTGTTGCTATTTCTGACATTTTGCTCAATGTAGCGTTTTCGGGGGCCTGTTTGGGGGGCTTCCTGGTGTTTGTGGATGGGTTTCGGGGTCTGGGCGCACTGCTGGCTATATATACTTTACTTTGCAAGAGGTTTGAAGCAAATCCATGGTGGCAGAGGGGAGTTAGGGCCTAGCTGCAGAGAGCGCGCGGAGTGATTTTGGAAATTTGGAAAAAAATGACAAAGTCCCCATTTTTGTACTTTTGCTCTTTCTCTGTTTGGGGGTCTTCTACTCGTTTTCTCCTGGGTTGACGGCTCTGGGGCCATTGCTGGGAAGCTCTAATACCGGATAAAAGTGGTTGGGACAAAATCCACGCCGATTTTTTTTGTGCTATTTCTGACATTTTGCTCAATGTAGCGTTTTCGGGGGCCTGTTTGGGGGGCTTCCTGGTGTTTGTGGGTGAGTTTCGGGGTCTGGGAGCACTGCTGGGACACTCTAATCTTGATTGCATTTGCTTTTCAGGAAATCCGTGGTGGCAAACCGGACCTATGGCCTAGCTACGCAGCGCGTTTGGACCGAAGGCCGAGAAATATTGCAAGTATGAGATTTTGCTTTTGGGCTGTTTGGGGGTGTTATGCTTCTTGGCGAGTGGGTTGGCGGGTCTTGTGGCATTCCTGGGAAGGTCTAATACCGGGTAGAAGTGGTTGGGACAAAATCCAGGGCGATTTTTTTTTGTTGCTATTTCTGACATTTTGCTCAATGTAGCGTTTTCGGGGGCCTGTTTGGGGGGCTTCCTGGTGTTTGTGGGTGGGTTTCGGGGTCTGGGCGCACTGCTGGTTATATATACTTTACTTTGCAAGAGGTTTGAAGCAAATCCGTGGTGGCAGAGGGGAGTTTGGGCCTAGCTGCAGAGCGCGCGCGGAGTGATTTTGGAAATTTGGAAAAAAATGACAAAGTCCCCATTTTTGTACTTTTGCTCTTTGGCTGTTTGGGGGTCTTCTACTCGTTTTCTCCTGGGTTGACGGCTCTAGGGCCATTGCTGGGAAGCTCTAATACCGGATAAAAGTGGTTGGTACAAAATCCACGCCGATTTTTTTTGTGCTATTTCTGACATTTTGCTCAATGTAGCGTTTTCGGGGGCCTGTTTGGGGGGCTTCCTGGTGTTTGTGGATGGGTTTCGGCGTCTGGGCGCACTGCTGGCTATATATACTTTACTTTGCAAGAGGTTTGAAGCAAATCCATGGTGGCAGAGGGGAGTTAGGGCCTAGCTGCAGAGAGCGCGCGGAGTGATTTTGGAAATTTGGAAAAAAATGACAAAGTCCCCATTTTTGTACTTTTGCTCTTTCTCTGTTTGGGGGTCTTCTACTCGTTTTCTCCTGGGTTGACGGCTCTGGGGCCATTGCTGGGAAGCTCTAATACCGGATAAAATTGGTTGGGACAAAATCCACGCCGATTTTTTTTGTGCTATTTCTGACATTTTGCTCAATGTAGCGTTTTCGGGGGCCTGTTTGGGGGGCTTCCTGGTGTTTGTGGGTGAGTTTCGGGGTCTGGGAGCACTGCTGGGACACTCTAATCTTGATTGCATTTGCTTTTCAGGAAATCCGTGGTGGCAAACCGGACCTATGGCCTAGCTACGCAGCGCGTTTGGACCGAAGGCCGAGAAATATTGCAAGTATGAGATTTTGCTTTTGGGCTGTTTGGGGGTGTTATGCTTCTTGGCGGGTGGGTTGGCGGGTCTTGTGGCATTCCTGGGAAGGTCTAATACCGGGTAGAAGTGGTTGGGACAAAATCCAGGCCGATTTTTTTTTGTTGCTATTTCTGACATTTTGCTCAATGTAGCGTTTTCGGGGGCCTGTTTGGGGGGCTTCCTGGTGTTTGTGGGTGGGTTTCGGGGTCTGGGCGCACTGCTGGTTATATATACTTTACTTTGCAAGAGGTTTGAAGCAAATCCATAGTGGCAGAGGGGAGTTTGGGCCTAGCTGCAGAGCGCGCACGGAGTGATTTTGGAAATTTGGAAAAAAATGACAAAGTCCCCATTTTTGTACTTTTGCTCTTTGGCTGTTTGGGGGTCTTCTACTCGTTTTCTCCTGGGTTGACGGCTCTGGGGCCATTGCTGGGAAGCTCTAATACCGGATAAAAGTGGTTGGGACAAAATCCACGCCGATTTTTTTTGTTGCTATTTCTGACATTTTGCTCAATGTAGCGTTTTCGGGGGCCTGTTTGGGGAGCTTCCTGGTGTTTTTGGGTGAGTTTCGGGGTCTGTCAGCACTGCTGGGACACTCTAATCTTGATTGCATTTGCTTTTCAGGAAATCCGTGGTGGCAAACCGGACCTATGGCCTAGCTACGCAGCGCGTTTGGACCGAAGTCCGAGAAATATTGCAAGTATGAGATTTTGCTTTTGGGCTGTTTGGGGGTGTTATGCTTCTTGGCGGGTGGGTTGGCGGGTCTTGTGGCATTCCTGGGAAGGTCTAATACCGGGTAGAGGTGGTTGGGACAAAATCCAGGCCGTTTTTTTTGGTGCTATTTCTGACATTTTGCTCAATGTAGCGTTTTCGGGGGCCTGTTTGGGGGGCTTCCTGGTGTTTGTGGGTGGGTTTCGGGGTCTGGGCGCACTGCTGGCTATATATACTTTACTTTGCAAGAGGTTTGAAGCAAATCCATGGTGGCAGAGGGGAGTTAGGGCCTAGCTGCAGAGCGCGCGCGGAGTGATTTGGGAAATTTGGAAAAAAATGACAAAGTCCCCATTTTTGTACTTTTGCTCTTTGGCTGTTTGGGGGTCTTCTACTCGTTTTCTCCTGGGTTGACGGCTCTGGGGCCATTGCTGGGAAGCTCTAATACTGGATAAAAGTGGTTGGTACAAAATCCACGCCGATTTTTTGTGTGCTATTTCTGACATTTTGCTCAATGTAGCGTTTTCGGGGGCCTGTTTGGGGGGCTTCCTGGTGTTTGTGGGTGAGTTTCGGGGTCTGGGAGTACTGCTGGGACACTCTAATCTTGATTGCATTTGCTTTTCAGGAAATCCGTGGTGGCAAACCGGACCTATGGCCTAGCTACGCAGCGCGTTTGGACCGAAGGCCGAGAAATATTGCAAGTATGAGATTTTGGTTTTGGGCTGTTTGGGGGTGTTATGCTTCTTGGCGGGTGGGTTGGCGGGTCTTGCGGCATTCCTGGGAAGGTCTAATACGGGGTAGAAGTGGTTGGGACAAAATCCAGGCCGATTTTTTTTTTGCTATTTCTGACATTTTGCTCAATGTAGCGTTTTCGGGGGCCTGTTTGGGGGGCTTCCTGGTGTTTGTGGGTTGGTTTCGGAGTCTGGGCGCACTGCTGGCTCTATATATTCTTTACTTTGCAAGAGGTTTGAAGCAAATCCATGGTGGCAGAGGGGAGTTAGGGCCTAGCTGCAGAGAGCGCGCGGAGTGATTTTGGAAATTTGGAAAAAAATGACAAAGTCCCCATTTTTGTACTTTTGCTCTTTGGCTGTTTGGGGGTCTTCTACTCGTTTTCTCCTGGGTTGACGGCTCTGGGGCCATTGCTGGGAAGCTCTAATACCGGATAAAAGTGGTTGGGACAAAATCCACGCCGATTTTTTTTGTGCTATTTCTGACATTTTGCTCAATGTAGCGTTTTCGGGGGCCTGTTTGGGGGGCTTCCTGGTGTTTGTGGGTGAATTTCGGGGTCTGGGAGCACTGCTGGGACACTCTAATCTTGATTGCATTTGCTTTTCAGGAAATCCGTGGTGGCAAACCGGACCTATGGCCTAGCTACGCAGCGCGTTTGGACCGAAGGCCGAGAAATATTGCAAGTATGAGATTTTGCTTTTGGGCTGTTTGGGGGTGTTATGCTTCTTGGCGGGTGGGTTGGCGGGTCTTGTGGCATTCCTGGGAAGGTCTAATACCGGGTAGAAGTGGTTGGGACAAAATCCAGGCCGATTTTTTTTTGTTGCTATTTCTGACATTTTGCTCAATGTAGCGTTTTCGGGGGCCTGTTTGGGGGGCTTCCTGGTGTTTGTGGGTGGGTTTCGGGGTCTGGGCGCACTGCTGGTTATATATACTTTACTTTGCAAGAGGTTTGAAGCAAATCCATAGTGGCAGAGGGGAGTTTGGGCCTAGCTGCAGAGCGCGCGCGGAGTGATTTTGGAAATTTGGAAAAAAATGACAAAGTCCCCATTTTTGTACTTTTGCTCTTTGGCTGTTTGGGGGTCTTCTACTCGTTTTCTCCTGGGTTGACGGCTCTGGGGCCATTGCTGGGAAGCTCTAATACCGGATAAAAGTGGTTGGGACAAAATCCACGCCGATTTTTTTTTTGCTATTTCTGACATTTTGCTCAATGTAGCGTTTTCGGGGGCCTGTTTGGGGAGCTTCCTGGTGTTTTTGGGTGAGTTTCGGGGTCTGTCAGCACTGCTGGGACACTCTAATCTTGATTGCATTTGCTTTTCAGGAAATCCGTGGTGGCAAACCGGACCTATGGCCTAGCTACGCAGCGCGTTTGGACCGAAGTCCGAGAAATATTGCAAGTATGAGATTTTGCTTTTGGGCTGTTTGGGGGTGTTATGCTTCTTGGCGGGTGGGTTGGCGGGTCTTGTGGCATTCCTGGGAAGGTCTAATACCGGGTAGAAGTGGTTGGGACAAAATCCAGGCCGTTTTTTTCGGTGCTATTTCTGACATTTTGCTCAATGTAGCATTTTCGGGGGCCTGTTTGGGGGGCTTCCTGGTGTTTGTGGGTGGGTTTCGGGGTCTGGGCGCACTGCTGGCTATATATACTTTACTTTGCAAGAGGTTTGAAGCAAATCCATGGTGGCAGAGGGGAGTTAGGGCCTAGCTGCAGAGCGCGCGCGGAGTGATTTGGGAAATTTGGAAAAAAATGACAAAGTCCCCATTTTTGTACTTTTGCTCTTTGGCTGTTTGGGGGTCTTCTACTCGTTTTCTCCTGGGTTGACGGCTCTGGGGCCATTGCTGGGAAGCTCTAATACTGGATAAAAGTGGTTGGTACAAAATCCACGCCGATTTTTTTTGTGCTATTTCTGACATTTTGCTCAATGTAGCGTTTTCGGGGGCCTGTTTGGGGGGCTTCCTGGTGTTTGTGGGTGAGTTTCGGGGTCTGGGAGTACTGCTGGGACACTCTAATCTTGATTGCATTTGCTTTTCAGGAAATCCGTGGTGGCAAACCGGACCTATGGCCTAGCTACGCAGCGCGTTTGGACCGAAGGCCGAGAAATATTGCAAGTATGAGATTTTGGTTTTGGGCTGTTTGGGGGTGTTATGCTTCTTGGCGGGTGGGTTGGCGGGTCTTGCGGCATTCCTGGGAAGGTCTAATACGGGGTAGAAGTGGTTGGGACAAAATCCAGGCCGATTTTTTTTTTTGCTATTTCTGACATTTTGCTCAATGTAGCGTTTTCGGGGGCCTGTTTGGGGGGCTTCCTGGTGTTTGTGGGTGGGTTTCGGAGTCTGGGCGCACTGCTGGCTATATATACTTTACTTTGCAAGAGGTTTGAAGCAAATCCATGGTGGCAGAGGGGAGTTAGGGCCTAGCTGCAGAGAGCGCGCGGAGTGATTTTGGAAATTTGGAAAAAAATGACAAAGTCCCCATTTTTGTACTTTTGCTCTTTGGCTGTTTGGGGGTCTTCTACTCGTTTTCTCCTGGGTTGACGGCTCTGGGGCCATTGCTGGGAAGCTCTAATACCGGATAAAAGTGGTTGGGACAAAATCCACGCCGATTTTTTTTGTGCTATTTCTGACATTTTGCTCAATGTAGCGTTTTCGGGGGCCTGTTTGGGGGGGCTTCCTGGTGTTTGTGGGTGAATTTCGGGGTCTGGGAGCACTGCTGGGACACTCTAATCTTGATTGCATTTGCTTTTCAGGAAATCCGTGGTGGCAAACCGGACCTATGGCCTAGCTACGCAGCGCGTTTGGACCGAAGGCCGAGAAATATTGCAAGTATGAGATTTTGCTTTTGGCCTGTTTGGGGGTGTTATGCTTCTTGGCGGGTGGGTTGGCGGGTCTTGTGGCATTCCTGGGAAGGTCTAATACCGGGTAGAAGTGGTTGGGACAAAATCCAGGCCGATTTTTTTTTGTTGCTATTTCTGACATTTTGCTCAATGTAGCGTTTTCGGGGGCCTGTTTGGGGGGCTTCCTGGTGTTTGTGGGTGGGTTTCGGGGTCTGGGCGCACTGCTGGTTATATATACTTTACTTTGCAAGAGGTTTGAAGCAAATCCATAGTGGCAGAGGGGAGTTTGGGCCTAGCTGCAGAGCGCGCGCGGAGTGATTTTGGAAATTTGGAAAAAAATGACAAAGTCCCCATTTTTGTACTTTTGCTCTTTGGCTGTTTGGGGGTCTTCTACTCGTTTTCTCCTGGGTTGACGGCTCTGGGGCCATTGCTGGGAAGCTCTAATACCGGATAAAAGTGGTTGGGACAAAATCCACGCCGATTTTTTTTTTGCTATTTCTGACATTTTGCTCAATGTAGCGTTTTCGGGGGCCTGTTTGGGGAGCTTCCTGGTGTTTTTGGGTGAGTTTCGGGGTCTGTCAGCACTGCTGGGACACTCTAATCTTGATTGCATTTGCTTTTCAGGAAATCCATGGTGGCAAACCGGACCTATGGCCTAGCTACGCAGCGCGTTTGGACCGAAGTCCGAGAAATATTGCAAGTATGAGATTTTGCTTTTGGGCTGTTTGGGGGTGTTATGCTTCTTGGCGGGTGGGCTGGCGGGTCTTGTGGCATTCCTGGGAAGGTCTAATACCGGGTAGAAGTGGTTGGGACAAAATCCAGGCCGTTTTTTTCGGTGCTATTTCTGTCATTTTGCTCAATGTAGCGTTTTCGGGGGCCTGTTTGGGGGGCTTCCTGGTGTTTGTGGGTGGGTTTCGGGGTCTGGGCGCACTGCTGGCTATATATACTTTACTTTGCAAGAGGTTTGAAGCAAATCCATGGTGGCAGAGGGGAGTTAGGGCCTAGCTGCAGAGCGCGCGCGGAGTGATTTGGGAAATTTGGGAAAAAATGACAAAGTCCCCATTTTTGTACTTTTGCTCTTTGGTTGTTTGGGGGTCTTCTACTCGTTTTCTCCTGGGTTGACGGCTCTGGGGCCATTGCTGGGAAGCTCTAATACCGGATAAAAGTGGTTGGTACAAAATCCACGCCGATTTTTTTTGTGCTATTTCTGACATTTTGCTCAATGTAGCGTTTTCGGGGGCCTGTTTGGGGGGCTTCCTGGTGTTTGTGGGTGAGTTTCGGGGTCTGGGAGTACTGCTGGGACACTCTAATCTTGATTGCATTTGCTTTTCAGGAAATCCGTGGTGGCAAACCGGACCTATGGCCTAGCTACGCAGCGCGTTTGGACCGAAGGCCGAGAAATATTGCAAGTATGAGATTTTGGTTTTGGGCTGTTTGGGGGTGTTATGCTTCTTGGCGGGTGGGTTGGCGGGTCTTGCGGCATTCCTGGGAAGGTCTAATACGGGGTAGAAGTGGTTGGGACAAAATCCAGGCCGATTTTTCTTTTTTGCTATTTCTGACATTTTGCTCAATGTAGCGTTTTCGGGGGCCTGTTTGGGGGGCTTCCTGGTGTTTGTGGGTGGGTTTCGGGGTCTGGGAGCACTGCTGGCTATATATACTTTACTTTGCAAGAGGTTTGAAGCAAATCCATGGTGGCAGAGGGGAGTTAGGGCCTAGCTGCAGAGAGCGCGCGGAGTGATTTTGGAAATTTGGAAAAAAATGACAAAGTCCCCATTTTTGTACTTTTGCTCTTTGGCTGTTTGGGGGTCTTCTACTCGTTTTCTCCTGGGTTGACGGCTCTGGGGCCATTGCTGGGAAGCTCTAATACCGGATAAAAGTGGTTGGGACAAAATCCACGCCGATTTTTTTTGTGCTATTTCTGACATTTTGCTCAATGTAGCGTTTTCGGGGGCCTGTTTGGGGGGCTTCCTGGTGTTTGTGGGTGAGTTTCGGGGTCTGGGAGCACTGCTGGGACACTCTAATCTTGATTGCATTTGCTTTTCAGGAAATCCGTGGTGGCAAACCGGACCTATGGCCTAGCTACGCAGCGCGTTTGGACCGAAGGCCGAGAAATATTGCAAGTATGAGATTTTGCTTTTGGCCTGTTTGGGGGTGTTATGCTTCTTGGCGGGCGAGTTGGCGGGTCTTGTGGCATTCCTGGGAAGGTCTAATACCGGGTAGAAGTGGTTGGGACAAAATCCAGGCCGATTTTTTGTTGTTGCTATTTCTGACATTTTGCTCAATGTAGCGTTTTCGGGGGCCTGTTTGGGGGGCTTCCTGGTGTTTGTGGGTGGGTTTCGGGGTCTGGGCGCACTGCTGGCTATATATACTTTACTTTTCAAGAGGTTTGAAGCAAATCCATGGTGGCAGAGGGGAGTTAGGGCCTAGCTGCAGAGCGCGCGCGGAGTGATTTGGGAAATTTGGAAAAAAATGACAAAGTCCCCATTTTTGTACTTTTGCTCTTTGGGGGTCTTCTACTAGTTTTCTCCTGGGTTGACGGCTCTGGGGCCATTGCTGGGAAGCTCTAATACCGGATAAAAGTGGTTGGGACAAAATCCACGCCGATTATTTTTTTTGCTATTTCTGACATTTTGCTCAATGTAGGGTTTTCGGGGGCCTGTTTGGGGGGCTTCCTGGTGTTTGTGGGTGAGTTTCGGGGTCTGGGAGCACTGCTGGGACACTCTATTCTTGATTGCATTTGCTTTTCAGGAAATCCGTGGTGGCAAACCGGACCTATGGCCTAGCTACGCAGCGCGTTTGGACCGAAGGCCGAGAAATATTGCAAGTATGAGATTTTGGGTTTGGGCTGTTTGGGGGTGTTATGCTTCTTGGCGGGTGGGTTGGTGGGTCTTGTGGCATTCCTGGGAAGGTCTAATACCGGGTAGAAGTGGTTGGGACAAAATCCAGGCCGATTTTTTTGTGTGCTATTTCTGACATTTTGCTCAATGTAGCGTTTTCCGGGGCCTGTTTGGGGGGCTTCCTGGTGTTTGTGGGTGGGTTTCGGGGTCTGGGCGCACTGCTGGCTATATATACCTTAGAGGTTTGAAGCAAATCCATGGTGGCAGAGGGGAGTTAGGGCCTAGCTGCAGAGCGCGCGCGGAGTGATTTTGGAAATTTGGAAAAAAATGACAAAGTCCCCATTTTTGTACTTTTGCACTTTGGCTGTTTGGGGGTCTTCTACTCGTTTTCTCCTGGGTTGACGGCTCTGGGGCCATTGCTGGGAAGCTCTAATACCGGATAAAAGTGGTTGGGACAAAATCCACGCCGATTTTTTTTGTTGCTATTTCTGACATTTTGCTCAATGTAGCGTTTTCGGGGGCCTGTTTGGGGGGCTTCCTGGTGTTTGTGGGTGAGTTTCGGGGTCTGGGAGCACTGCTGGGACAATCTAATCTTGATTGCATTTGCTTTTCAGGAAATCCGTGGTGGCAAACCGGACCTATGGCCTAGCTACGCAGCGCGTTTGGACCAAAGGCCGAGAAATATTGCAAGTATGAGATTTTGGTTTTGGGCTGTTTGGGGGTGTTATGCTTCTTGGCGGGTTGGGTTGGCGGGTCTTGTGGCATTCCTGGGAAGGTCTAATACGGGGTAGAAGTGGTTGGGACAAAATCCAGGCCGATTTTTTTTTGTGCTATTTCTGACATTTTGCTCAATGTAGCGTTTTCGGGGGCCTGTTTGGGGGGCTTCCTGGTGTTTGTGGATGGGTTTCGGCGTCTGGGCGCACTGCTGGCTATATATACTTTACTTTGCAAGAGGTTTGAAGCAAATCCATGGTGGCAGAGGGGAGTTAGGGCCTAGCTGCAGAGAGCGCGCAGAGTGATTTTGGAAATTTGGAAAAAAATGACAAAGTCCCCATTTTTGTACTTTTGCTCTTTCTCTGTTTGGGGGTCTTCTACTCGTTTTCTCCTGGGTTGACGGCTCTGGGGCCATTGCTGGGAAGCTCTAATACCGGATAAAAGTGGTTGGGACAAAATCCACGCCGATTTTTTTTGTGCTATTTCTGACATTTTGCTCAATGTAGCGTTTTCGGGGGCCTGTTTGGGGGGCTTCCTGGTGTTTGTGGGTGAGTTTCGGGGTCTGGGAGCACTGCTGGGACACTCTAATCTTGATTGCATTTGCTTTTCAGGAAATCCGTGGTGGCAAACCGGACCTATGGCCTAGCTACGCAGCGCGTTTGGACCGAAGGCCGAGAAATATTGCAAGTATGAGATTTTGCTTTTGGGCTGTTTGGGGGTGTTATGCTTCTTGGCGGGTGGGTTGGCGGGTCTTGTGGCATTCCTGGGAAGGTCTAATACCGGGTAGAAGTGGTTGGGACAAAATCCAGGCCGATTTTTTTTTGTTGCTATTTCTGACATTTTGCTCAATGTAGCGTTTTCGGGGGCCTGTTTGGGGGGCTTCCTGGTGTTTGTGGGTGGGTTTCGGGGTCTGGGCGCACTGCTGGTTATATATACTTTACTTTGCAAGAGGTTTGAAGCAAATCCATAGTGGCAGAGGGGAGTTTGGGCCTAGCTGCAGAGCGCGCGCGGAGTGATTTTGGAAATTTGGAAAAAAATGACAAAGTCCCCATTTTTGTACTTTTGCTCTTTGGCTGTTTGGGGGTCTTCTACTCGTTTTCTCCTGGGTTGACGGCTCTGGGGCCATTGCTGGGAAGCTCTAATACCGGATAAAAGTGGTTGGGACAAAATCCACGCCGATTTTTTTTGTTGCTATTTCTGACATTTTGCTCAATGTAGCGTTTTCGGGGGCCTGTTTGGGGAGCTTCCTGGTGTTTTTGGGTGAGTTTCGGGGTCTGTCAGCACTGCTGGGACACTCTAATCTTGATTGCATTTGCTTTTCAGGAAATCCGTGGTGGCAAACCGGACCTATGGCCTAGCTACGCAGCGCGTTTGGACCGAAGTCCGAGAAATATTGCAAGTATGAGATTTTGCTTTTGGGCTGTTTGGGGGTGTTATGCTTCTTGGCGGGTGGGTTGGCGGGTCTTGTGGCATTCCTGGGAAGGTCTAATACCGGGTAGAAGTGGTTGGGACAAAATCCAGGCCGTTTTTTTTGGTGCTATTTCTGACATTTTGCTCAATGTAGCGTTTTCGGGGGCCTGTTTGGGGGGCTTCCTAGTGTTTGTGGGTGGGTTTCGGGGTCTGGGCGCACTGCTGGCTATATATACTTTACTTTGCAAGAGGTTTGAAGCAAATCCATGGTGGCAGAGGGGAGTTAGGGCCTAGCTGCAGAGCGCGCGCGGAGTGATTTGGGAAATTTGGAAAAAAATGACAAAGTCCCCATTTTTGTACTTTTGCTCTTTGGCTGTTTGGGGGTCTTCTACTCGTTTTCTCCTGGGTTGACGGCTCTGGGGCCATTGCTGGGAAGCTCTAATACTGGATAAAAGTGGTTGGTACAAAATCCACGCCGATTTTTTTTGTGCTATTTCTGACATTTTGCTCAATGTAGCGTTTTCGGGGGCCTGTTTGGGGGGCTTCCTGGTGTTTGTGGGTGAGTTTCGGGGTCTGGGAGTACTGCTGGGACACTCTAATCTTTATTGCATTTGCTTTTCAGGAAATCCGTGGTGGCAAACCGGACCTATGGCCTAGCTACGCAGCGCGTTTGGACCGAAGGCCGAGAAATATTGCAAGTATGAGATTTTGGTTTTGGGCTGTTTGGGGGTGTTATGCTTCTTGGCGGGTGGGTTGGCGGGTCTTGCGGCATTCCTGGGAAGGTCTAATACGGGGTAGAAGTGGTTGGGACAAAATCCAGGCCGATTTTTTTTTTTGCTATTTCTGACATTTTGCTCAATGTAGCGTTTTCGGGGGCCTGTTTGGGGGGCTTCCTGGTGTTTGTGGGTGGGTTTCGGAGTCTGGGCGCACTGCTGGCTATATATACTTTACTTTGCAAGAGGTTTGAAGCAAATCCATGGTGGCAGAGGGGAGTTAGGGCCTAGCTGCAGAGAGCGCGCGGAGTGATTTTGGAAATTTGGAAAAAAATGACAAAGTCCCCATTTTTGTACTTTTGCTCTTTGGCTGTTTGGGGGTCTTCTACTCGTTTTCTCCTGGGTTGACGGCTCTGGGGCCATTGCTGGGAAGCTCTAATACCGGATAAAAGTGGTTGGGACAAAATCCACGCCGATTTCTTTTGTGCTATTTCTGACATTTTGCTCAATGTAGTGTTTTCGGGGGCCTGTTTGGGGGGCTTCCTGGTGTTTGTGGGTGAATTTCGGGGTCTGGGAGCACTGCTGGGACACTCTAATCTTGATTGCATTTGCTTTTCAGGAAATCCGTGGTGGCAAACCGGACCTATGGCCTAGCTACGCAGCGCGTTTGGACCGAAGGCCGAGAAATATTGCAAGTATGAGATTTTGCTTTTGGGCTGTTTGGGGGTGTTATGCTTCTTGGCGGGTGGGTTGGCGGGTCTTGTGGCATTCCTGGGAAGGTCTAATACCGGGTAGAAGTGGTTGGGACAAAATCCAGGCCGATTTTTTTTTGTTGCTATTTCTGACATTTTGCTCAATGTAGCGTTTTCGGGGGCCTGTTTGGGGGGCTTCCTGGTGTTTGTGGGTGGGTTTCGGGGTCTGGGCGCACTGCTGGTTATATATACTTTACTTTGCAAGAGGTTTGAAGCAAATCCATAGTGGCAGAGGGGAGTTTGGGCCTAGCTGCAGAGCGCGCGCGGAGTGATTTTGGAAATTTGGAAAAAAATGACAAAGTCCCCATTTTTGTACTTTTGCTCTTTGGCTGTTTGGGGGTCTTCTACTCGTTTTCTCCTGGGTTGACGGCTCTGGGGCCATTGCTGGGAAGCTCTAATACCGGATAAAAGTGGTTGGGACAAAATCCACGCCGATTTTTTTTTGCTATTTCTGACATTTTGCTCAATGTAGCGTTTTCGGGGGCCTGTTTGGGGAGCTTCCTGGTGTTTTTGGGTGAGTTTCGGGGTCTGTCAGCACTGCTGGGACACTCTAATCTTGATTGCATTTGCTTTTCAGGAAATCCGTGGTGGCAAACCGGACCTATGGCCTAGCTACGCAGCGCGTTTGGACCGAAGGCCGAGAAATATTGCAAGTATGAGATTTTGCTTTTGGCCTGTTTGGGGGTGTTATGCTTCTTGGCGGGTGGGTTGGCGGGTCTTGTGGCATTCCTGGGAAGGTCTAATACCGGGTAGAAGTGGTTGGGACAAAATCCAGGCCGATTTTTTTTTGTTGCTATTTCTGACATTTTGCTCAATGTAGCGTTTTCGGGGGCCTGTTTGGGGGGCTTCCTGGTGTTTGTGGGTGGGTTTCGGGGTCTGGGCGCACTGCTGGTTATATATACTTTACTTTGCAAGAGGTTTGAAGCAAATCCATAGTGGCAGAGGGGAGTTTGGGCCTAGCTGCAGAGCGCGCGTGGAGTGATTTTGGAAATTTGGAAAAAAATGACAAAGTCCCCATTTTTGTACTTTTGCTCTTTGGCTGTTTGGGGGTCTTCTACTCGTTTTCTCCTGGGTTGACGGCTCTGGGGCCATTGCTGGGAAGCTCTAATACCGGATAAAAGTGGTTGGGACAAAATCCACGCCGATTTTTTTTTTGCTATTTCTGACATTTTGCTCAATGTAGCGTTTTCGGGGGCCTGTTTGGGGAGCTTCCTGGTGTTTTTGGGTGAGTTTCGGGGTCTGTCAGCACTGCTGGGACACTCTAATCTTGATTGCATTTGCTTTTCAGGAAATCCGTGGTGGCAAACCGGACCTATGGCCTAGCTACGCAGCGCGTTTGGACCGAAGTCCGAGAAATATTGCAAGTATGAGATTTTGCTTTTGGGCTGTTTGGGGGTGTTATGCTTCTTGGCGGGTGGGTTGGCGGGTCTTGTGGCATTCCTGGGAAGGTCTAATACCGGGTAGAAGTGGTTGGGACAAAATCCAGGCCGTTTTTTTCGGTGCTATTTCTGACATTTTGCTCAATGTAGCATTTTCGGGGGCCTGTTTGGGGGGCTTCCTGGTGTTTGTGGGTGGGTTTCGGGGTCTGGGCGCACTGCTGGCTATATATACTTTACTTTGCAAGAGGTTTGAAGCAAATCCATGGTGGCAGAGGGGAGTTAGGGCCTAGCTGCAGAGCGCGCGCGGAGTGATTTGGGAAATTTGGAAAAAAATGACAAAGTCCCCATTTTTGTACTTTTGCTCTTTGGCTGTTTGGGGGTCTTCTACTCGTTTTCTCCTGGGTTGACGGCTCTGGGGCCATTGCTGGGAAGCTCTAATACTGGATAAAAGTGGTTGGTACAAAATCCACGCCGATTTTTTTTGTGCTATTTCTGACATTTTGCTCAATGTAGCGTTTTCGGGGGCCTGTTTGGGGGGCTTCCTGGTGTTTGTGGGTGAGTTTCGGGGTCTGGGAGTACTGCTGGGACACTCTAATCTTGATTGCATTTGCTTTTCAGGAAATCCGTGGTGGCAAACCGGACCTATGGCCTAGCTACGCAGCGCGTTTGGACCGAAGGCCGAGAAATATTGCAAGTATGAGATTTTGGTTTTGGGCTGTTTGGGGGTGTTATGCTTCTTGGCGGGTGGGTTGGCGGGTCTTGCGGCATTCCTGGGAAGGTCTAATACGGGGTAGAAGTGGTTGGGACAAAATCCAGGGCGATTTTTTTTTTGCTATTTCTGACATTTTGCTCAATGTAGCGTTTTCGGGGGCCTGTTTGGGGGGCTTCCTGGTGTTTGTGGGTGGGTTTCGGAGTCTGGGCGCACTGCTGGCTATATATACTTTACTTTGCAAGAGGTTTGAAGCAAATCCATAGTGGCAGAGGGGAGTTTGGGCCTAGCTGCAGAGCGCGCGCGGAGTGATTTTGGAAATTTGGAAAAAAATGACAAAGTCCCCATTTTTGTACTTTTGCTCTTTGGCTGTTTGGGGGTCTTCTACTCGTTTTCTCCTGGGTTGACGGCTCTGGGGCCATTGCTGGGAAGCTCTAATACCGGATAAAAGTGGTTGGGACAAAATCCACGCCGTTTTTTTGTTGTTGCTATTTCTGACATTTTGCTCAATGTAGCGTTTTCGGGGGCCTGTTTGGGGAGCTTCCTGGTGTTTTTGGGTGAGTTTCGGGGTCTGTCAGCACTGCTGGGACACTCTAATCTTGATTGCATTTGCTTTTCAGGAAATCCATGGTGGCAAACCGGACCTATGGCCTAGCTACGCAGCGCGTTTGGACCGAAGTCCGAGAAATATTGCAAGTATGAGATTTTGCTTTTGGGCTGTTTGGGGGTGTTATGCTTCTTGGCGGGTGGGTTGGCGGGTCTTGTGGCATTCCTGGGAAGGTCTAATACCGGGTAGAAGTGGTTGGGACAAAATCCAGGCCGTTTTTTTCGGTGCTATTTCTGTCATTTTGCTCAATGTAGCGTTTTCGGGGGCCTGTTTGGGGGGCTTCCTGGTGTTTGTGGGTGGGTTTCGGGGTCTGGGCGCACTGCTGGCTATATATACTTTACTTTGCAAGAGGTTTGAAGCAAATCCATGGTGGCAGAGGGGAGTTAGGGCCTAGCTGCAGAGCGCGCGCGGAGTGATTTGGGAAATTTGGGAAAAAATGACAAAGTCCCCATTTTTGTACTTTTGCTCTTTGGTTGTTTGGGGGTCTTCTACTCGTTTTCTCCTGGGTTGACGGCTCTGGGGCCATTGCTGGGAAGCTCTAATACCGGATAAAAGTGGTTGGTACAAAATCCACGCCGATTTTTTTTGTGCTATTTCTGACATTTTGCTCAATGTAGCGTTTTCGGGGGCCTGTTTGGGGGGCTTCCTGGTGTTTGTGGGTGAGTTTCGGGGTCTGGGAGTACTGCTGGGACACTCTAATCTTGATTGCATTTGCTTTTCAGGAAATCCGTGGTGGCAAACCGGACCTATGGCCTAGCTACGCAGCGCGTTTGGACCGAAGGCCGAGAAATATTGCAAGTATGAGATTTTGGTTTTGGGCTGTTTGGGGGTGTTATGCTTCTTGGCGGGTGGGTTGGCGGGTCTTGCGGCATTCCTGGGAAGGTCTAATACGGGGTAGAAGTGGTTGGGACAAAATCCAGGCCGATTTTTCTTTTTTGCTATTTCTGACATTTTGCTCAATGTAGCGTTTTCGGGGGCCTGTTTGGGGGGCTTCCTGGTGTTTGTGGGTGGGTTTCGGGGTCTGGGAGCACTGCTGGCTATATATACTTTACTTTGCAAGAGGTTTGAAGCAAATCCATGGTGGCAGAGGGGAGTTAGGGCCTAGCTGCAGAGAGCGCGCGGAGTGATTTTGGAAATTTGGAAAAAAATGACAAAGTCCCCATTTTTGTACTTTTGCTCTTTGGCTGTTTGGGGGTCTTCTACTCGTTTTCTCCTGGGTTGACGGCTCTGGGGCCATTGCTGGGAAGCTCTAATACCGGATAAAAGTGGTTGGGACAAAATCCACGCCGATTTTTTTTGTGCTATTTCTGACATTTCGCTCAATGTAGCGTTTTCGGGGGCCTGTTTGGGAGGCTTCCTGGTGTTTGTGGGTGAGTTTCGGGGTCTGGGAGCACTGCTGGGACACTCTAATCTTGATTGCATTTGCTTTTCAGGAAATCCGTTGTGGCAAACCGGACCTATGGCCTAGCTACGCAGCGCGTTTGGACCGAAGGCCGAGAAATATTGCAAGTATGAGATTTTGCTTTTGGCCTGTTTGGGGGTGTTATGCTTCTTGGCGGGCGAGTTGGCGGGTCTTGTGGCATTCCTGGGAAGGTCTAATACCGGGTAGAAGTGGTTGGGACAAAATCCAGGCCGATTTTTTTGTGTGCTATTTCTGACATTTTGCTCAATGTAGCGTTTTCGGGGGCCTGTTTGGGGGGCTTCCTGGTGTTTGTGGGTGGGTTTCGGGGTCTGGGCGCACTGCTGGCTATATATACCTTACTTTGCAAGAGGTTTGAAGCAAATCCATGGTGGCAGAGGGGAGTTAGGGCCTAGCTGCAGAGCGCGCGCGGAGTGATTTTGGAAATTTGGAAAAAAATGACAAAGTCCCCATTTTTGTACTTTTGCACTTTGGCTGTTTGGGGGTCTTCTACTCGTTTTCTCCTGGGTTGACGGCTCTGGGGCCATTGCTGGGAAGCTCTAATACCGGATAAAAGTGGTTGGGACAAAATCCACGCCGATTTTTTTTGTTGCTATTTCTGACATTTTGCTCAATGTAGCGTTTTCGGGGGCCTGTTTGGGGGGCTTCCTGGTGTTTGTGGGTGAGTTTCGGGGTCTGGGAGCACTGCTGGGACAATCTAATCTTGATTGCATTTGCTTTTCAGGAAATCCGTGGTGGCAAACCGGACCTATGGCCTAGCTACGCAGCGCGTTTGGACCAAAGGCCGAGAAATATTGCAAGTATGAGATTTTGGTTTTGGGCTGTTTGGGGGTGTTATGCTTCTTGGCGGGTTGGGTTGGCGGGTCTTGTGGCATTCCTGGGAAGGTCTAATACGGGGTAGAAGTGGTTGGGACAAAATCCAGGCCGATTTTTTTTTGTGCTATTTCTGACATTTTGCTCAATGTAGCGTTTTCGGGGGCCTGTTTGGGGGGCTTCCTGGTGTTTGTGGATGGGTTTCGGCGTCTGGGCGCACTGCTGGCTATATATACTTTACTTTGCAAGAGGTTTGAAGCAAATCCATGGTGGCAGAGGGGAGTTAGGGCCTAGCTGCAGAGAGCGCGCAGAGTGATTTTGGAAATTTGGAAAAAAATGACAAAGTCCCCATTTTTGTACTTTTGCTCTTTCTCTGTTTGGGGGTCTTCTACTCGTTTTCTCCTGGGTTGACGGCTCTGGGGCCATTGCTGGGAAGCTCTAATACCGGATAAAAGTGGTTGGGACAAAATCCACGCCGATTTTTTTTGTGCTATTTCTGACATTTTGCTCAATATAGCGTTTTCGGGGGCCTGTTTGGGGGGCTTCCTGGTGTTTGTGGGTGAGTTTCGGGGTCTGGGAGCACTAATGGGACACTCTAATCTTGATTGCATTTGCTTTTCAGGAAATCCGTGGTGGCAAACCGGACCTATGGCCTAGCTACGCAGCGCGTTTGGACCGAAGGCCGAGAAATATTGCAAGAATGAGATTTTGCTTTTGGGCTGTTTGGGGGTGTTATGCTTCTTGGCGGGTGGGTTGGCGGGTCTTGTGGCATTCCTGGGAAGGTCTAATACCGGGTAGAAGTGGTTGGGACAAAATCCAGGCCGTTTTTTTCGGTGCTATTTCTGACATTTTGCTCAATGTAGCGTTTTCGGGGGCCTGTTTGGGGGGCTTCCTGGTGTTTGTGGGTGGGTTTCGGGGTCTGGGCGCACTGCTGGCTATATATACTTTACTTTGCAAGAGGTTTGAAGCAAATCCATGGTGGCAGAGGGGAGTTAGGGCCTAGCTGCAGAGCGCGCGCGGAGTGATTTGGGAAATTTGGAAAAAAATGACAAAGTCCCCATTTTTGTACTTTTGCTCTTTGGCTGTTTGGGGGTCTTCTACTCGTTTTCTCCTGGGTTGACGGCTCTGGGGCCATTGCTGGGAAGCTCTAATACTGGATAAAAGTTGTTGGTACAAAATCCACGCCGATTTTTTTTGTGCTATTTCTGACATTTTGCTCAATGTAGCGTTTTCGGGGGCCTGTTTGGGGGGCTTCCTGGTGTTTGTGGGTGAGTTTCGGGGTCTGGGAGTACTGCTGGGACACTCTAATCTTGATTGCATTTGCTTTTCAGGAAATCCGTGGTGGCAAACCGGACCTATGGCCTAGCTACGCAGCGCGTTTGGACCGAAGGCCGAGAAATATTGCAAGTATGAGATTTTGGTTTTGGGCTGTTTGGGGGTGTTATGCTTCTTGGCGGGTGGGTTGGCGGGTCTTGCGGCATTCCTGGGAAGGTCTAATACGGGGTAGAAGTGGTTGGGACAAAATCCAGGCCGATTTTTTTTTTGCTATTTCTGACATTTTGCTCAATGTAGCGTTTTCGGGGGCCTGTTTGGGGGGCTTCCTGGTGTTTGTGGGTGGGTTTCGGAGTCTGGGCGCACTGCTGGCTATATATACTTTACTTTGCAAGAGGTTTGAAGCAAATCCATGGTGGCAGAGGGGAGTTAGGGCCTAGCTGCAGAGAGCGCGCGGAGTGATTTTGGAAATTTGGAAAAAAATGACAAAGTCCCCATTTTTGTACTTTTGCTCTTTGGCTGCTTGGGGGTCTTCTACTCGTTTTCTCCTGGGTTGACGGCTCTGGGGCCATTGCTGGGAAGCTCTAATACCGGATAAAAGTGGTTGGGACAAAATCCACGCCGATTTTGTTTGTGCTATTTCTGACATTTTGCTCAATGTAGCGTTTTCGGGGGCCTGTTTGGGGGGCTTCCTGGTGTTTGTGGGTGAATTTCGGGGTCTGGGAGCACTGCTGGGACACTCTAATCTTGATTGCATTTGCTTTTCAGAAAATCCGTGGTGGCAAACCGGACCTATGGCCTAGCTACGCAGCGCGTTTGGACCGAAGGCCGAGAAATATTGCAAGTATGAGATTTTGCTTTTGGCCTGTTTGGGGGTGTTATGCTTCTTGGCGGGTGGGTTGGCGGGTCTTGTGGCATTCCTGGGAAGGTCTAATACCGGGTAGAAGTGGTTGGGACAAAATCCAGGCCGATTTTTTTTTGTTGCTATTTCTGACATTTTGCTCAATGTAGCGTTTTCGGGGGCCTGTTTGGGGGGCTTCCTGGTGTTTGTGGGTGGGTTTCGGGGTCTGGGCGCACTGCTGGTTATATATACTTTACTTTGCAAGAGGTTTGAAGCAAATCCATAGTGGCAGAGGGGAGTTTGGGCCTAGCTGCAGAGCGCACGCGGAGTGATTTTGGAAATTTGGAAAAAAATGACAAAGTCCCCATTTTTGTACTTTTGCTCTTTGGCTGTTTGGGGGTCTTCTACTCGTTTTCTCCTGGGTTGACGGCTCTGGGGCCATTGCTGGGAAGCTCTAATACCGGATAAAAGTGGTTGGGACAAAATCCACGCCGATTTTTTTTTTGCTATTTCTGACATTTTGCTCAATGTAGCGTTTTCGGGGTCCTGTTTGGGGAGCTTCCTGGTGTTTTTGGGTGAGTTTCGGGGTCTGTCAGCACTGCTGGGACACTCTAATCTTGATTGCATTTGCTTTTCAGGAAATCCGTGGTGGCAAACCGGACCTATGGCCTAGCTACGCAGCGCGTTTGGACCGAAGTCCGAGAAATATTGCAAGTATGAGATTTTGCTTTTGGGCTGTTTGGGGGTGTTATGCTTCTTGGCGGGTGGGTTGGCGGGTCTTGTGGCATTCCTGGGAAGGTCTAATACCGGGTAGAAGTGGTTGGGACAAAATCCAGGCCGTTTTTTTCGGTGCTATTTCTGACATTTTGCTCAATGTAGCGTTTTCGGGGGCCTGTTTGGGGGGCTTCCTGGTGTTTGTGGGTGGGTTTCGGGGTCTGGGCGCACTGCTGGCTATATATACTTTACTTTGCAAGAGGTTTGAAGCAAATCCATGGTGGCAGAGGGGAGTTAGGGCCTAGCTGCAGAGCGCGCGCGGAGTGATTTGGGAAATTTGGAAAAAAATGACAAAGTCCCCATTTTTGTACTTTTGCTCTTTGGCTGTTTGGGGGTCTTCTACTCGTTTTCTCCTGGGTTGACGGCTCTGGGGCCATTGCTGGGAAGCTCTAATACTGGATAAAAGTGGTTGGTACAAAATCCACGCCGATTTTTTTTGTGCTATTTCTGACATTTTGCTCAATGTAGCGTTTTCGGGGGCCTGTTTGGGGGGCTTCCTGGTGTTTGTGGGTGAGTTTCGGGGTCTGGGAGTACTGCTGGGACACTCTAATCTTGATTGCATTTGCTTTTCAGGAAATCCGTGGTGGCAAACCGGACCTATGGCCTAGCTACGCAGCGCGTTTGGACCGAAGGCCGAGAAATATTGCAAGTATGAGATTTTGGTTTTGGGCTGTTTGGGGGTGTTATGCTTCTTGGCGGGTGGGTTGGCGGGTCTTGCGGCATTCCTGGGAAGGTCTAATACGGGGTAGAAGTGGTTGGGACAAAATCCAGGCCGATTTTTTTTTTTGCTATTTCTGACATTTTGCTCAATGTAGCGTTTTCGGGGGCCTGTTTGGGGGGCTTCCTGGTGTTTGTGGGTGGGTTTCGGAGTCTGGGCGCACTGCTGGCTATATATACTTTACTTTGCAAGAGGTTTGAAGCAAATCCATGGTGGCAGAGGGGAGTTAGGGCCTAGCTGCAGAGAGCGCGCGGAGTGATTTTGGAAATTTGGAAAAAAATGACAAAGCCCCCATTTTTGTACTTTTGCTCTTTGGCTGTTTGGGGGTCTTCTACTCGTTTTCTCCTGGGTTGACGGCTCTGGGGCCATTGCTGGGAAGCTCTAATACCGGATAAAAGTGGTTGGGACAAAATCCACGCCGATTTTTTGTGTGCTATTTCTGACATTTTGCTCAATGTAGCGTTTTCGGGGGCCTGTTTGGGGGGCTTCCTGGTGTTTGTGGGTGAATTTCGGGGTCTGGGAGCACTGCTGGGACACTCTAATCTTGATTGCATTTGCTTTTCAGGAAATCCGTGGTGGCAAACCGGACCTATGGCCTAGCTACGCAGCGCGTTTGGACCGAAGGCCGAGAAATATTGCAAGTATGAGATTTTGCTTTTGGCCTGTTTGGGGGTGTTATGCTTCTTGGCGGGTGGGTTGGCGGGTCTTGTGGCATTCCTGGGAAGGTCTAATACCGGTTAGAAGTGGTTGGGACAAAATCCAGGCCGATTTTTTTTTGTTGCTATTTCTGACATTTTGCTCAATGTAGCGTTTTCGGGGGCCTGTTTGGGGGGCTTCCTGGTGTTTGTGGGTGGGTTTCGGGGTCTGGGCGCACTGCTGGTTATATATACTTTACTTTGCAAGAGGTTTGAAGCAAATCCATAGTGGCAGAGGGGAGTTTGGGCCTAGCTGCAGAGCGCGCGCGGAGTGATTTTGGAAATTTGGAAAAAAACTGACAAAGTCCCCATTTTTGTACTTTTGCTCTTTGGCTGTTTGGGGGTCTTCTACTCGTTTTCTCCTGGGTTGACGGCTCTGGGGCCATTGCTGGGAAGCTCTAATACCGGATAAAAGTGGTTGGGACAAAATCCACGCCGATTTTTTTTTTGCTATTTCTGACATTTTGCTCAATGTAGCGTTTTCGGGGGCCTGTTTGGGGAGCTTCCTGGTGTTTTTGGGTGAGTTTCGGGGTCTGTCAGCACTGCTGGGACACTCTAATCTTGATTGCATTTGCTTTTCAGGAAATCCGTGGTGGCAAACCGGACCTATGGCCTAGCTACGCAGCGCGTTTGGACCGAAGTCCGAGAAATATTGCAAGTATGAGATTTTGCTTTTGGGCTGTTTGGGGGTGTTATGCTTCTTGGCGGGTGGGTTGGCGGGTCTTGTGGCATTCCTGGGAAGGTCTAATACCGGGTAGAAGTGGTTGGGACAAAATCCAGGCCGTTTTTTTCGGTGCTATTTCTGACATTTTGCTCAATGTAGCGTTTTCGGGGGCCTGTTTGGGGGGCTTCCTGGTGTTTGTGGGTGAGTTTCGGGGTCTGGGAGTACTGCTGGGACACTCTAATCTTGATTGCATTTGCTTTTCAGGAAATCCGTGGTGGCAAACCGGACCTATGGCCTAGCTACGCAGCGCGTTTGGACCGAAAGCCGAGAAATATTGCAAGTATGAGATTTTGGTTTTGGGCTGTTTGGGGGTGTTATGCTTCTTGGCGGGTGGGTTGGCGGGTCTTGCGGCATTCCTGGGAAGGTCTAATACGGGGTAGAAGTGGTTGGGACAAAATCCAGGCCGATTTTTCTTTTTTGCTATTTCTGACATTTTGCTCAATGTAGCGTTTTCGGGGGCCTGTTTGGGGGGCTTCCTGGTGTTTGTGGGTGGGTTTCGGGGTCTGGGCGCACTGCTGGCTATATATACTTTACTTTGCAAGAGGTTTGAAGCAAATCCATGGTGGCAGAGGGGAGTTAGGGCCTAGCTGCAGAGCGCGCGCGGAGTGATTTTGGAAATTTGGAAAAAAATGACAAAGTCCCCATTTTTGTACTTTTGCTCTTTGGCTGTTTGGGGGTCTTCTACTCGTTTTCTCCTGGGTTGACGGCTCTGGGGCCATTGCTGGGAAGCTCTAATACCGGATAAAAGTGGTTGGGACAAAATCCACGCCGATTTTTTTTTTGCTATTTCTGACATTTTGCTCAATGTAGCGTTTTCGGGGGCCTGTTTGGGGAGCTTCCTGGTGTTTTTGGGTGAGTTTCGGGGTCTGTCAGCACTGCTGGGACACTCTAATCTTGATTGCATTTGCTTTTCAGGAAATCCGTGGTGGCAAACCGGACCTATGGCCTAGCTACGCAGCGCGTTTGGACCGAAGTCCGAGAAATATTGCAAGTATGAGATTTTGCTTTTGGGCTGTTTGGGGGTGTTATGCTTCTTGGCGGGTGGGTTGGCGGGTCTTGTGGCATTCCTGGGAAGGTCTAATACCGGGTAGAAGTGGTTGGGACAAAATCCAGGCCGTTTTTTTCGGTGCTATTTCTGACATTTTGCTCAATGTAGCGTTTTCGGGGGCCTGTTTGGGGGGCTTCCTGGTGTTTGTGGGTGAGTTTCGGGGTCTGGGAGTACTGCTGGGACACTCTAATCTTGATTGCATTTGCTTTTCAGGAAATCCGTGGTGGCAAACCGGACCTATGGCCTAGCTACGCAGCGCGTTTGGACCGAAGGCCGAGAAATATTGCAAGTATGAGATTTTGGTTTCGGGCTGTTTGGGGGTGTTATGCTTCTTGGCGGGTGGGTTGGCGGGTCTTGCGGCATTCCTGGGAAGGTCTAATACGGGGTAGAAGTGGTTGGGACAAAATCCAGGCCGATTTTTCTTTTTTGCTATTTCTGACATTTTTCTCAATGTAGCGTTTTCGGGGGCCTGTTTGGGGGGCTTCCTGGTGTTTGTGGGTGGGTTTCGGGGTCTAGGAGCACTGCTGGCTATATATACTTTACTTTGCAAGAGGTTTGAAGCAAATCCATGGTGGCAGAGGGGAGTTAGGGCCTAGCTGCAGAGAGCGCGCGGAGTGATTTTGGAAATTTGGAAAAAAATGACAAAGTCCCCATTTTTGTACTTTTGCTCTTTGGCTGTTTGGGGGTCTTCTACTCGTTTTCTCCTGGGTTGACGGCTCTGGGGCCATTGCTGGGAAGCTCTAATACCGGATAAAAGTGGTTGGGACAAAATCCACGCCGATTTTGTTTGTGCTATTTCTGACATTTTGCTCAATGTAGCGTTTTCGGGGGCCTGTTTGGGGGGCTTCCTGGTGTTTGTGGGTGAATTTCGGGGTCTGGGAGCACTGCTGGGACACTCTAATCTTGATTGCATTTGCTTTTCAGGAAATCCGTGGTGGCAAACCGGACCTATGGCCTAGCTACGCAGCGCGTTTGGACCGAAGGCCGAGAAATATTGCAAGTATGAGATTTTGCTTTTGGCCTGTTTGGGGGTGTTATGCTTCTTGGCGGGTGGGTTGGCGGGTCTTGTGGCATTCCTGGGAAGGTCTAATACCGGGTAGAAGTGGTTGGGACAAAATCCAGGCCGATTTTTTTGTTGTTGCTATTTCTGACATTTTGCTCAATGTAGCGTTTTCGGGGGCCTGTTTGGGGGGCTTCCTGGTGTTTGTGGGTGGGTTTCGGGGTCTGGGCGCACTGCTGGTTATATATACTTTACTTTGCAAGAGGTTTGAAGCAAATCCATAGTGGCAGAGGGGAGTTTGGGCCTAGCTGCAGAGCGCGCGCGGAGTGATTTTGGAAATTTGGAAAAAAATGACAAAGTCCCCATTTTTGTACTTTTGCTCTTTGGCTGTTTGGGGGTCTTCTACTCGTTTTCTCCTGGGTTGACGGCTCTGGGGCCATTGCTGGGAAGCTCTAATACCGGATAAAAGTGGTTGGGACAAAATCCACGCCGATTTTTTTTTTGCTATTTCTGACATTTTGCTCAATGTAGCGTTTTCGGGGTCCTGTTTGGGGAGCTTCCTGGTGTTTTTGGGTGAGTTTCGGGGTCTGTCAGCACTGCTGGGACACTCTAATCTTGATTGCATTTGCTTTTCAGGAAATCCGTGGTGGCAAACCGGACCTATGGCCTAGCTACGCAGCGCGTTTGGACCGAAGTCCGAGAAATATTGCAAGTATGAGATTTTGCTTTTGGGCTGTTTGGGGGTGTTATGCTTCTTGGCGGGTGGGTTGGCGGGTCTTGTGGCATTCCTGGGAAGGTCTAATACCGGGTAGAAGTGGTTGGGACAAAATCCAGGCCGTTTTTTTCGGTGCTATTTCTGACATTTTGCTCAATGTAGCGTTTTCGGGGGCCTGTTTGGGGGGCTTCCTGGTGTTTGTGGGTGGGTTTCGGGGTCTGGGCGCACTGCTGGCTATATATACTTTACTTTGCAAGAGGTTTGAAGCAAATCCATGGTGGCAGAGGGGAGTTAGGGCCTAGCTGCAGAGCGCGCGCGGAGTGATTTGGGAAATTTGGAAAAAAATGACAAAGTCCCCATTTTTGTACTTTTGCTCTTTGGCTGTTTGGGGGTCTTCTACTCGTTTTCTCCTGGGTTGACGGCTCTGGGGCCATTGCTGGGAAGCTCTAATACTGGATAAAAGTGGTTGGTACAAAATCCACGCCGATTTTTTTTGTGCTATTTCTGACATTTTGCTCAATGTAGCGTTTTCGGGGGCCTGTTTGGGGGGCTTCCTGGTGTTTGTGGGTGAGTTTCGGGGTCTGGGAGTACTGCTGGGACACTCTAATCTTGATTGCATTTGCTTTTCAGGAAATCGTGGTGGCAAACCGGACCTATGGCCTAGCTACGCAGCGCGTTTGGACCGAAGGCCGAGAAATATTGCAAGTATGAGATTTTGGTTTTGGGCTGTTTGGGGGTGTTATGCTTCTTGGCGGGTGGGTTGGCGGGTCTTGCGGCATTCCTGGGAAGGTCTAATATGGGGTAGAAGTGGTTGGGACAAAATCCAGGCCGATTTTTTTTTTTGCTATTTCTGACATTTTGCTCAATGTAGCGTTTTCGGGGGCCTGTTTGGGGGGCTTCCTGGTGTTTGTGGGTGGGTTTCGGAGTCTGGGCGCACTGCTGGCTATATATACTTTACTTTGCAAGAGGTTTGAAGCAAATCCATGGTGGCAGAGGGGAGTTAGGGCCTAGCTGCAGAGAGCGCGCGGAGTGATTTTGGAAATTTGGAAAAAAATGACAAAGTCCCCATTTTTGTACTTTTGCTCTTTGGCTGTTTGGGGGTCTTCTACTCGTTTTCTCCTGGGTTGACGGCTCTGGGGCCATTGCTGGGAAGCTCTAATACCGGATAAAAGTGGTTGGGACAAAATCCACGCCGATTTTTTTTGTGCTATTTCTGACATTTTGCTCAATGTAGCGTTTTCGGGGGCCTGTTTGGGGGGCTTCCTGGTGTTTGTGGGTGAATTTCGTGGTCTGGGAGCACTGCTGGGACACTCTAATCTTGATTGCATTTGCTTTTCAGGAAATCCGTGGTGGCAAACCGGACCTATGGCCTAGCTACGCAGCGCGTTTGGACCGAAGGCCGAGAAATATTGCAAGTATGAGATTTTGCTTTTGGCCTGTTTGGGGGTGTTATGCTTCTTGGCGGGTGGGTTGGCGGGTCTTGTGGCATTCCTGGGAAGGTCTAATACCGGGTAGAAGTGGTTGGGACAAAATCCAGGCTGATTTTTTTTTGTTGCTATTTCTGACATTTTGCTCAATGTAGCGTTTTCGGGGGCCTGTTTGGGGGGCTTCCTGGTGTTTGTGGGTGGGTTTCGGGGTCTGGGCGCACTGCTGGTTATATATACTTTACTTTGCAAGAGGTTTGAAGCAAATCCATAGTGGCAGAGGGGAGTTTGGGCCTAGCTGCAGAGCGCGCGCGGAGTGATTTTGGAAATTTGGAAAAAAATGACAAAGTCCCCATTTTTGTACTTTTGCTCTTTGGCTGTTTGGGGGTCTTCTACTCGTTTTCTCCTGGGTTGACGGCTCTGGGGCCATTGCTGGGAAGCTCTAATACCGGATAAAAGTGGTTGGGACAAAATCCACGCCGATTTTTTTTTTGCTATTTCTGACATTTTGCTCAATGTAGCGTTTTCGGGGGCCTGTTTGGGGAGCTTCCTGGTGTTTTTGGGTGAGTTTCGGGGTCTGTCAGCACTGCTGGGACACTCTAATCTTGATTGCATTTGCTTTTCAGGAAATCCGTGGTGGCAAACCGGACCTATGGCCTAGCTACGCAGCGCGTTTGGACCGAAGTCCGAGAAATATTGCAAGTATGAGATTTTGCTTTTGGGCTGTTTGGGGGTGTTATGCTTCTTGGCGGGTGGGTTGGCGGGTCTTGTGGCATTCCTGGGAAGGTCTAATACCGGGTAGAAGTGGTTGGGACAAAATCCAGGCCGTTTTTTTCGGTGCTATTTCTGACATTTTGCTCAATGTAGCGTTTTCGGGGGCCTGTTTGGGGGGCTTCCTGGTGTTTGTGGGTGGGTTTCGGGGTCTGGGCGCACTGCTGGCTATATATACTTTACTTTGCAAGAGGTTTGAAGCAAATCCATGGTGGCAGAGGGGAGTTAGGGCCTAGCTGCAGAGCGCGCGCGGAGTGATTTGGGAAATTTGGGAAAAAATGACAAAGTCCCCATTTTTGTACTTTTGCTCTTTGGCTGTTTGGGGGTCTTCTACTCGTTTTCTCCTGGGTTGACGGCTCTGGGGCCATTGCTGGGAAGCTCTAATACCGGATAAAAGTGGTTGGTACAAAATCCACGCCGATTTTTTTTGTGCTATTTCTGACATTTTGCTCAATGTAGCGTTTTCGGGGGCCTGTTTGGGGGGCTTCCTGGTGTTTGTGGGTGAGTTTCGGGGTCTGGGAGTACTGCTGGGACACTCTAATCTTGATTGCATTTGCTTTTCAGGAAATCCGTGGTGGCAAACCGGACCTATGGCCTAGCTACGCAGCGCGTTTGGACCGAAGGCCGAGAAATATTGCAAGTATGAGATTTTGGTTTTGGGCTGTTTGGGGGTGTTATGCTTCTTGGCGGGTGGGTTGGCGGGTCTTGCGGCATTCCTGGGAAGGTCTAATACGGGGTAGAAGTGGTTGGGACAAAATCCAGGCCGATTTTTCTTTTTTGCTATTTCTGACATTTTGCTCAATGTAGCGTTTTCGGGGGCCTGTTTGGGGGGCTTCCTGGTGTTTGTGGGTGGGTTTCGGGGTCTGGGAGCACTGCTGGCTATATATACTTTACTTTGCAAGAGGTTTGAAGCAAATCCATGGTGGCAGAGGGGAGTTAGGGCCTAGCTGCAGAGAGCGCGCGGAGTGATTTTGGAAATTTGGAAAAAAATGACAAAGTCCCCATTTTTGTACTTTTGCTCTTTGGCTGTTTGGGGGTCTTCTACTCGTTTTCTCCTGGGTTGACGGCTCTGGGGCCATTGCTGGGAAGCTCTAATACCGGATAAAAGTGGTTGGGACAAAATCCACGCCGATTTTTTTTGTGCTATTTCTGACATTTTGCTCAATGTAGCGTTTTCGGGGGCCTGTTTGGGGGGCTTCCTGGTGTTTGTGGGTGAGTTTCGGGGTCTGGGAGCACTGCTGGGACACTCTAATCTTGATTGCATTTGCTTTTCAGGAAATCCGTGGTGGCAAACCGGACCTATGGCCTAGCTACGCAGCGCGTTTGGACCGAAGGCCGAGAAATATTGCAAGTATGAGATTTTGCTTTTGGCCTGTTTGGGGGTGTTATGCTTCTTGGCGGGCGAGTTGGCGGGTCTTGTGGCATTCCTGGGAAGGTCTAATACCGGGTAGAAGTGGTTGGGACAAAATCCAGGCCGATTTTTCTTTTTTGCTATTTCTGACATTTTGCTCAATGTAGCGTTTTCGGGGGCCTGTTTGGGGGGCTTCCTGGTGTTTGTGGGTGGGTTTCGGGGTCTGGGAGCACTGCTGGCTATATATACTTTACTTTGCAAGAGGTTTGAAGCAAATCCATGGTGGCAGAGGGGAGTTAGGGCCTAGCTGCAGAGAGCGCGCGGAGTGATTTTGGAAATTTGGAAAAAAATGACAAAGTCCCCATTTTTGTACTTTTGCTCTTTGGCTGTTTGGGGGTCTTCTACTCGTTTTCTCCTGGGTTGACGGCTCTGGGGCCATTGCTGGGAAGCTCTAATACCGGATAAAAGTGGTTGGGACAAAATCCACGCCGATTTTGTTTGTGCTATTTCTGACATTTTGCTCAATGTAGCGTTTTCGGGGGCCTGTTTGGGGGGCTTCCTGGTGTTTGTGGGTGAATTTCGGGGTCTGGGAGCACTGCTGGGACACTCTAATCTTGATTGCATTTGCTTTTCAGGAAATCCGTGGTGGCAAACCGGACCTATGGCCTAGCTACGCAGCGCGTTTGGACCGAAGGCCGAGAAATATTGCAAGTATGAGATTTTGCTTTTGGCCTGTTTGGGGGTGTTATGCTTCTTGGTGGGTGGGTTGGCGGGTCTTGTGGCATTCCTGGGAAGGTCTAATACCGGGTAGAAGTGGTTGGGACAAAATCCAGGCCGATTTTTTTTTGTTGCTATTTCTGACATTTTGCTCAATGTAGCGTTTTCGGGGGCCTGTTTGGGGGGCTTCCTGGTGTTTGTGGGTGGGTTTCGGGGTCTGGGCGCACTGCTGGTTATATATACTTTACTTTGCAAGAGGTTTGAAGCAAATCCATAGTGGCAGAGGGGAGTTTGGGCCTAGCTGCAGAGCGCGCGCGGAGTGATTTTGGAAATTTGGAAAAAAATGACAAAGTCCCCATTTTTGTACTTTTGCTCTTTGGCTGTTTGGGGGTCTTCTACTCGTTTTCTCCTGGGTTGACGGCTCTGGGGCCATTGCTGGGAAGCTCTAATACCGGATAAAAGTGGTTGGGACAAAATCCACGCCGATTTTTTTTTTGCTATTTCTGACATTTTGCTCAATGTAGCGTTTTCGGGGTCCTGTTTGGGGAGCTTCCTGGTGTTTTTGGGTGAGTTTCGGGGTCTGTCAGCACTGCTGGGACACTCTAATCTTGATTGCATTTGCTTTTCAGGAAATCCGTGGTGGCAAACCGGACCTATGGCCTAGCTACGCAGCGCGTTTGGACCGAAGTCCGAGAAATATTGCAAGTATGAGATTTTGCTTTTGGGCTGTTTGGGGGTGTTATGCTTCTTGGCGGGTGGGTTGGCGGGTCTTGTGGCATTCCTGGGAAGGTCTAATACCGGGTAGAAGTGGTTGGGACAAAATCCAGGCCGTTTTTTTCGGTGCTATTTCTGACATTTTGCTCAATGTAGCGTTTTCGGGGGCCTGTTTGGGGGGCTTCCTGGTGTTTGTGGGTGGGTTTCGGGGTCTGGGCGCACTGCTGGCTATATATACTTTACTTTGCAAGAGGTTTGAAGCAAATCCATGGTGGCAGAGGGGAGTTAGGGCCTAGCTGCAGAGCGCGCGCGGAGTGATTTGGGAAATTTGGAAAAAAATGACAAAGTCCCCATTTTTGTACTTTTGCTCTTTGGCTGTTTGGGGGTCTTCTACTCGTTTTCTCCTGGGTTGACGGCTCTGGGGCCATTGCTGGGAAGCTCTAATACTGGATAAAAGTGGTTGGTACAAAATCCACGCCGATTTTTTTTGTGCTATTTCTGACATTTTGCTCAATGTAGCGTTTTCGGGGGCCTGTTTGGGGGGCTTCCTGGTGTTTGTGGGTGAGTTTCGGGGTCTGGGAGTACTGCTGGGACACTCTAATCTTGATTGCATTTGCTTTTCAGGAAATCCGTGGTGGCAAACCGGACCTATGGCCTAGCTACGCAGCGCGTTTGGACCGAAGGCCGAGAAATATTGCAAGTATGAGATTTTGGTTTTGGGCTGTTTGGGGGTGTTATGCTTCTTGGCGGGTGGGTTGGCGGGTCTTGCGGCATTCCTGGGAAGGTCTAATACGGGGTAGAAGTGGTTGGGACAAAATCCAGGCCGATTTTTTTTTGTTGCTATTTCTGACATTTTGCTCAATGTAGCGTTTTCGGGGGCCTGTTTGGGGGGCTTCCTGGTGTTTGTGGGTGGGTTTCGGAGTCTGGGCGCACTGCTGGCTATATATACTTTACTTTGCAAGAGGTTTGAAGCAAATCCATGGTGGCAGAGGGGAGTTAGGGCCTAGCTGCAGAGAGCGCGCGGAGTGATTTTGGAAATTTGGAAAAAAATGACAAAGTCCCCATTTTTGTACTTTTGCTCTTTGGCTGTTTGGGGGTCTTCTACTCGTTTTCTCCTGGGTTGACGGCTCTGGGGCCATTGCTGGGAAGCTCTAATACCGGATAAAAGTGGTTGGGACAAAATCCACGCCGATTTTTTTTGTGCTATTTCTGACATTTTGCTCAATGTAGCGTTTTCGGGGGCCTGTTTGGGGGGCTTCCTGGTGTTTGTGGGTGAATTTCGGGGTCTGGGAGCACTGCTGGGACACTCTAATCTTGATTGCATTTGCTTTTCAGGAAATCCGTGGTGGCAAACCGGACCTATGGCCTAGCTACGCAGCGCGTTTGGACCGAAGGCCGAGAAATATTGCAAGTATGAGATTTTGCTTTTGGCCTGTTTGGGGGTGTTATGCTTCTTGGCGGGTGGGATGGCGGGTCTTGTGGCATTCCTGGGAAGGTCTAATACCGGGTAGAAGTGGTTGGGACAAAATCCAGGCCGATTTTTTTTTGTTGCTATTTCTGACATTTTGCTCAATGTAGCGTTTTCGGGGGCCTGTTTGGGGGGCTTCCTGGTGTTTGTGGGTGGGTTTCGGGGTCTGGGCGCACTGCTGGTTATATATACTTTACTTTGCAAGAGGTTTGAAGCAAATCCATAGTGGCAGAGGGGAGTTTGGGCCTAGCTGCAGAGCGCGCGCGGAGTGATTTTGGAAATTTGGAAAAAAATGACAAAGTCCCCATTTTTGTACTTTTGCTCTTTGGCTGTTTGGGGGTCTTCTACTCGTTTTCTCCTGGGTTGACGGCTCTGGGGCCATTGCTGGGAAGCTCTAATACCGGATAAAAGTGGTTGGGACAAAATCCACGCCGATTTTTTTTTTGCTATTTCTGACATTTTGCTCAATGTAGCATTTTCGGGGGCCTGTTTGGGGAGCTTCCTGGTGTTTTTGGGTGAGTTTCGGGGTCTGTCAGCACTGCTGGGACACTCTAATCTTGATTGCATTTGCTTTTCAGGAAATCCGTGGTGGCAAACCGGACCTATGGCCTAGCTACGCAGCGCGTTTGGACCGAAGTCCGAGAAATATTGCAAGTATGAGATTTTGCTTTTGGGCTGTTTGGGGGTGTTATGCTTCTTGGCGGGTGGGTTGGCGGGTCTTGTGGCATTCCTGGGAAGGTCTAATACCGGGTAGAAGTGGTTGGGACAAAATCCAGGCCGTTTTTTTCGGTGCTATTTCTGACATTTTGCTCAATGTAGCGTTTTCGGGGGCCTGTTTGGGGGGCTTCCTGGTGTTTGTGGGTGGGTTTCGGGGTCTGGGCGCACTGCTGGCTATATATACTTTACTTTGCAAGAGGTTTGAAGCAAATCCATGGTGGCAGAGGGGAGTTAGGGCCTAGCTGCAGAGCGCGCGCGGAGTGATTTGGGAAATTTGGGAAAAAATGACAAAGTCCCCATTTTTGTACTTTTGCTCTTTGGCTGTTTGGGGGTCTTCTACTCGTTTTCTCCTGGGTTGACGGCTCTGGGGCCATTGCTGGGAAGCTCTAATACCGGATAAAAGTGGTTGGTACAAAATCCACGCCGATTTTTTTGTGCTATTTCTGACATTTTGCTCAATGTAGCGTTTTCGGGGGCCTGTTTGGGGGGCTTCCTGGTGTTTGTGGGTGAGTTTCGGGGTCTGGGAGTACTGCTGGGACACTCTAATCTTGATTGCATTTGCTTTTCAGGAAATCCGTGGTGTCAAACCGGACCTATGGCCTAGCTACGCAGCGCGTTTGGACCGAAGGCCGAGAAATATTGCAAGTATGAGATTTTGGTTTTGGGCTGTTTGGGGGTGTTATGCTTCTTGGCGGGTGGGTTGGCGGGTCTTGCGGCATTCCTGGGAAGGTCTAATACGGGGTAGAAGTGGTTGGGACAAAATCCAGGCCGATTTTTCTTTTTTGCTATTTCTGACATTTTGCTCAATGTAGCGTTTTCGGGGGCCTGTTTGGGGGGCTTCCTGGTGTTTGTGGGTGGGTTTCGGGGTCTGGGAGCACTGCTGGCTATATATACTTTACTTTGCAAGAGGTTTGAAGCAAATCCATGGTGGCAGAGGGGAGTTAGGGCCTAGCTGCAGAGAGCGCGCGGAGTGATTTTGGAAATTTGGAAAAAAATGACAAAGTCCCCATTTTTGTACTTTTGCTCTTTGGCTGTTTGGGGGTCTTCTACTCGTTTTCTCCTGGGTTGACGGCTCTGGGGCCATTGCTGGGAAGCTCTAATACCGGATAAAAGTGGTTGGGACAAAATCCACGCCGATTTTTTTTGTGCTATTTCTGACATTTTGCTCAATGTAGCGTTTTCGGGGGCCTGTTTGGGGGGCTTCCTGGTGTTTGTGGGTGAGTTTCGGGGTCTGGGAGCACTGCTGGGACACTCTAATCTTGATTGCATTTGCTTTTTAGGAAATCCGTGGTGGCAAACCGGACCTATGGCCTAGCTACGCAGCGCGTTTGGACCGAAGGCCGAGAAATATTGCAAGTATGAGATTTTGCTTTTGGCCTGTTTGGGGGTGTTATGCTTCTTGGCGGGCGAGTTGGCGGGTCTTGTGGCATTCCTGGGAAGGTCTAATACCGGGTAGAAGTGGTTGGGACAAAATCCAGGCCGATTTTTTGTTGTTGCTATTTCTGACATTTTGCTCAATGTAGCGTTTTCGGGGGCCTGTTTGGGGGGCTTCCCGGTGTTTGTGGGTGGGTTTCGGGGTCTGGGCGCACTGCTGGCTATATATACTTTACTTTTCAAGAGGTTTGAAGCAAATCCATGGTGGCAGAGGGGAGTTAGGGCCTAGCTGCAGAGCGCGCGCGGAGTGATTTGGGAAATTTGGAAAAAAATGACAAAGTCCCCATTTTTGTACTTTTGCTCTTTGGGGGTCTTCTACTAGTTTTCTCCTGGGTTGACGGCTCTGGGGCCATTGCTGGGAAGCTCTAATACCGGATAAAAGTGGTTGGGACAAAATCCACGCCGATTATTTTTTTTGCTATTTCTGACATTTTGCTCAATGTAGGGTTTTCGGGGGCCTGTTTGGGGGGCTTCCTGGTGTTTGTGGGTGAGTTTCGGGGTCTGGGAGCACTGCTGGGACACTCTAATCTTGATTGCATTTGCTTTTCAGGAAATCCGTGGTGGCAAACCGGACCTATGGCCTAGCTACGCAGCGCGTTTGGACCGAAGTCCGAGAAATATTGCAAGTATGAGATTTTGCTTTTGGGCTGTTTGGGGGTGTTATGCTTCTTGGCGGGTGGGTTGGTGGGTCTTGTGGCATTCCTGGGAAGGTCTAATACCGGGTAGAAGTGGTTGGGACAAAATCCAGGCCGATTTTTTTTTGTGCTATTTCTGACATTTTGCTCAATGTAGCGTTTTCGGGGGCCTGTTTGGGGGGCTTCCTGGTGTTTGTGGGTGGGTTTCGGGGTCTGGGCGCACTGCTGGCTATATATACCTTACTTTGCAAGAGGTTTGAAGCAAATCCATGGTGGCAGAGGGGAGTTAGGGCCTAGCTGCAGAGCGCGCGCGGAGTGATTTTGGAAATTTGGAAAAAAATGACAAAGTCCCCATTTTTGTACTTTTGCACTTTGGCTGTTTGGGGGTCTTCTACTCGTTTTCTCCTGGGTTGACGGCTCTGGGGCCATTGCTGGGAAGCTCTAATACCGGATAAAAGTGGTTGGGACAAAATCCACGCCGATTTTTTTTTTGCTATTTCTGACATTTTGCTCAATGTAGCGTTTTTGGGGGGCTTCCTGGTGTTTGTGGGTGAGTTTCGGGGTCTGGGAGCACTGCTGGGACAATCTAATCTTGATTGCATTTGCTTTTCAGGAAATCCGTGGTGGTAAACCGGACCTATGGCCTAGCTACGCAGCGCGTTTGGACCGAAGGCCGAGAAATATTGCAAGTATGAGATTTTGCTTTTGGCCTGTTTGGGGGTGTTATGCTTTTTGGCGGGTGGGTTGGCGGCTCTTGGGGCATTCCTGGGAAGGTCTAATACCGGGTAGAAGTGGTTGGGACAAAATCCTTGCGGAAAAGCCTTTTGGCACTTTTTGTAACTTAGGGTTCGTGAGGGTTAGCCCTAGCAGCAGGATTGCATGTGTTTCGGGGTGTTCTAGATTTTTGCAACTGAGTTCTGGGGTCTTAGAGCACTCGTGAGAATGTGTAATTTTGGTTGCAAGTCATTTGAAGAAAATCCATGGTGGGAAAGGGGGGATTTGGCATAGTTAAAGAAAGCCTTTGCCACTATTCTTAACTTAGGGTTCGTTAGGGTTAGCAGTATTTCTATTGCATGTGTTTGGGTGGGGGGGTTTTCGAGTCTTGGAGCGATGCTGGCTATGGATACTTTTGCTTGGTTGCTTGCAAGTGGTTTGAATGCAATCCACGGTGGGTAAGGGGGTACTTGGGCCTACTTTTACTTTCAAAGTACGTTTTGTCACCAGTTTTCTGCTAGGCCTCGTTTTTTGAGATTTGATTGGGGGTCTTCTACATTTTTGCGACTGGCTTTAGTAAGGGTCTGGGTGGGAGCACTGCTGGGAAGATCTAATTTTGTTCTAAAACACAGTTTACAGTACACCTAGCTTGAGGGGAAAGATCCGCTACATTAATTTGCCCATACTTATTTATCCTTGAAAAGGTGACTCAGACAGAGTACGCACTTTCAAAAATATTGTACTGTCTACTAGGAAAATCAAAGTGTGACTTTTTGCACTCCACAGCCTACATACCTTATATTTATTTATCAGTGGTGTTGTAATATTATATCACTTCCTGTTTTTCGTTGAATAATTACAGGCCGGGTTTCAGTCTGTGCAATGGGGAAAAAAGGATGGAGTCAGGCTTCACATTAGCGAGCCACAATTCAGCATCAGGCAGGCAGTGGACAGGGTGTCTTCTGGTCACCAACATTGATGGACGAAGCGTCAGCTGCAATGGAGGAGTGCCGCTAATGAGAGGAGTTTTTTTCTGCATGCAACTTACTTACCAAATTCAACAGGACAACTACAACAACATACAGATACAGTATCCTTTGTCTTTTTCTCTGACTGTGACTGCATTTCTTGGATCTCTCTCTGCTTCTAAATTGATCCCTTAACACATCACTTAGTCCACTCCACTATCACATCTGCACCACACATAGTCATTTGTAAGTGCTCCTACGTAATTCGCAAGTCGCAGCACGCCCCAGCCCGTAGAGGACTGGGATGGCCCCAATGATGAAGCATGTCACCAAGGGGCAACCCTGGTGAGTGAGGGGACACCTAGAAAAAGAGCAATTTCTCCTTTTCTATCTACTATACCTTCCAGACCAACCCCATTGAGTGTTGTGAATGGATTTATAGTGACCAGCAAGGCTCTCAGGTATCTGGCAACAGAGACCTTATGTTGAATATAGTTATCAATAATTCCACACACGTCCTGTACTGTCGCATTCTTTCTTCCACAGTTGTCGAAAATACTACTTACTTTTCACTGACATGCATGCAGTAGTGCATGCACTTTCAAAGATTGATGGATAGGTTTGTACCCTAAGATTTGTTTATGTTCAATTGTTTGTCCATGCTGTGCTTTTTTTACAGGGTGTCTTCTGGTGACCAACATCGATGGACGAAGCGTCGGCTGCAATGGAGGAGTGCCGCTAATAAGAGGATTTTTTTTCTGCAGGCAACTTACTTACCAAATTCAACAGGACAACTACAACAACATACAGATACAGTATCCTTTGTCTTTTTCTCTGACTGTGACTGCATTTCTTGGATCTCTCTCTGCTTCTAAATTGATCCCTTAACACATCACTTAGTCCACTCCACTATCACATCTGCACCACACATAGTCATTTGTAAGTGCTCCTACGTAATTCGCAAGTCGCAGCACGCCCCAGCCCGTAGAGGACTGGGATGGCCCCAATGATGAAGCATGTCACCAAGGGGCAACCCTGGTGAGTGAGGGGACACCTAGAAAAAGAGCAATTTCTCCTTTTCTATCTACTATACCTTCCAGACCAACCCCATTGAGTGTTGTGAATGGATTTATAGTGACCAGCAAGGCTCTCAGGTATCTGGCAACAGAGACCTTATGTTGAATATAGTTATCAATAATTCCACACACGCCCTGTACTGTCGCATTCTTTCTTCCACAGTTGTCGAAAGTACTACTTACTTTTCACTGACATGCATGCAGTAGTGCATGCACTTTCAAAGATTGATGGATAGGTTTGTACCCAAAGATTTGTTTATGTTCACAATTGTTTGTCCATGCTGTGCTATTTTTTCTTGTCTCCCAAAACCTTTCCCAAAAACCCCCGTACCCATCCATTTTTCAAACCCTAACCCTCTTCCCCCGGGCTGTGTGGTTTTGATTGATGTGTGACTAAATTACAGCAATAAATCCACACACTTGCTGGGGAGGATAAGGTGATAGCAACAGGCTGGTGAAGAAATCCGAGGATATATTCTTACTCTGCTTGACAAAGACCCATGGCTACTGTCAAAGAACTTCAACCGAATTAGTTATACTTTACCATTTGTTAGGCTACAATGTGGCACTGTTGTAGTGTACTTCTGTCACCTGCTATATTCTCTATTGTACCGTTGTATTGCTCAGGAGGACAAACCAGATTTCATTTTCTTTTTTTTCATAGGCATGCAACTGCCACTGTGTCACACCACTAGTACCACCGCTATGAGGAAATTTTATCCGCCCAGGATTGCCAACCTTATTCGCTGTTTCCCGTGGAGCCAGCCCTGGGCCTAGCCCTACTTGCAAACAGAAATTACAGGTAAGATAGGCGTTTGGTTGGAGGTAGTATAATGGAGTATTAGGAGAGACGAGAGATTGGATTGACGGTAGTACTACTAAAGTCCTAGGACTATTCAGGAAAGCAAACTTACTGTTAAACCCCCACCCACCAGACTCAAAAGCAGTAAAAAACAGGTATGGTCAGATAAAGTTTCAAAAAGTATATTTTTATAGCCCTAACAAAATAATCTCCCGCAAGACCCTCCCTAACCCCAACGATTGTCCTTCAAAAGTCCCCAAAAAACCCAACTCCCAATTCCCACCCCCCAAAAGTCTCTAAAAAAGGGGCAAGGGACACTATGGCAGGGTGCTGTTGGATTTAGCAGCCAGGGCATCATGCTCCTTGCGGAGGGTGGCAAGTTCGAAGCGGAGGCCCTCCACCGAGTTCTTATAGTTATGGACCTCCTGCTACAGGTACGACAGTCTGAGGGATAAGCGGCGCCGGTGTGCCTTGCAAATCCTGTGAGGGGCAGCTGCTTTCTTTGCTGCTCGGCGGTGGCGTTTGGCTTTGGTAGCCCGGCTCCGTACCGCTGGAGCACTGCGCTGGCTGGCAGCCCGCACGGAGGAGGATGCAGCTGTCCCAGTGGACGTTGTTGTTGTACCAGACTGCGTCTCCTCCTCCTCCAGGGCCACCAGCCGCCGATATTCAGCGACAGTGGCATCCAGCCTCGGTTGCCGGGCCATTCGAGCCAGCTCCTTCCTCCTTGATGGTGTCTTGGATTTGGAAGGAGCAACTACATGAAGAAAGAAAGACAGTCTGTAACCAATGCTCCTTAAGATTAACACAAAATGATTGAGCAGAAAGTTGTCACAGTACAAGTAGCAAATTGAAAGCACAGTACATAACTATTGAGGACAGTATCTATGTAACCTCCGACTTCTTCATCCTTGCTCTAACATTAGTGGGAGTTTAAGGAACAAATTCTACGAGCACTATGGACTTCCATTACAGTCGACTATGACAGTACGCCACTCTTATTCTTCTTCTTCTCTCTTGTTTAGGAAAATTGGTACGTTATCTTATGCAAGCCGGCATAATGCCAGCGCAGTGAACTTGCACCCGAGAAAAACAGACGCACACCATGGTGAGTGAGACAGACTTGCGTTACTGTACCGGTCCAGTACATGCAGGTGGTGAAGCTCTTACTTTTCTATTACGGGTGGCACTGAGAATACTCTGTTAAAAGGGCTACTGCTTAATTAATTTAGCTTTCACCCTACAGTGCAAATGAGTTTTAGAAAAGGAAAATGAAGAAGCTAAATTATCTGATTATCTATCACTTCACATGGGATGTATTTGATGACATATAGGATGACTTTAGATGCTTTGCTTATTATTGAGTGAACAGTGATACCCCCACACATGAATGACGTACTACTACTAAACTAAAGTTATTAAGAGAGGTAGGGAGTGTCCACCGTAATAACCGGATATATGCTGTGCTTGCAGTTGCAATACAAACTACTGCTACTATTCATGGTAGTATTTGGACAACGTTACAACTGCTTTTCCTTGCCTTTCCTACACTAGAACGGACGTGCGGGTGCGGTGTTACATGCTCTTCAAAGTAACACTTAGTTCATCCAGTGACCGGCTACTCTCTCTAGATACACATATGCTATGTAAGAGTCAGATAGTACCATGAATGATCCAGGCATCCATCCATTCAAAGTATATGCACACATACAGTTTCTGTCTCACCCACCCAGGCTGTTCTCCTTCCACCCATCCTTGCTTCATCATTCACCCAGCCATGCACCATACCATATTCTTTCCTTCCCAGCCACCTCGGGGACCAAGCAAACACATATCATTCTTCTTTGCCAGTCATCATTACATTTCTCGTCCTTCCACACTTACTTACACCCTTCTTTCGCTTTTCGTTCATCCCATCCATCAAGTTCACCTCAGATCTGATTGGGATTCTTCTCGCCAAAAACTTCACAGCTAAGTCGAAGTACATTTAGAGGAGGCTACTACCTGGTTTATTTATAATACACCCGTGCAGAAAGCACACTCTGCAGTCTTCAATCTCAATGACTAAGGAATGTATAGCTTACCTCTGCCCGCCACCACCGTGTGAACCCTCACAGGCATGTCCTTGTCCGGCACTTGCACCGCCTCCTCCCCAGAGTTGTCCTCCTCGTCCAATGCCACCACCACCTCCGCGCTGGCCCCGTCTCCAGATGTTCCACCTACAAAGTACATTTAATAATGTTAGAATACACCACTCACTACTATATAATATTTGGTCTAGGAGGAAGAAAGAAATGTGAAAAAAACAGTATACAATTTAATAATTTATGACTGTGTACTCTAAAGTAAAAATGTCCCTTTTTCCAGGGAAGGCTGTTGTCTTGCTGCACTTTTTGGCACAACTGATGAATGTTTGCTTTTTACTTTTTAACACGCAACACTTTTTCTCCTAACAGACAGAAGCTTGACTTCTAAGAACACGAGCAGGATCAAGTTGAAACCAGGTGAGAGCTCGGCTCGACCACAAGAAATGTGTCCAATTAATCGTCAACACTAAGCACTTTTCCATTTTCAGTTACACGTTCACTTTTATGACAAACTTGATTTTAATAAATGTGTTTACTTTTAATAAAGCTTTTAAACTTAAATAGACTCTGTGGTTTTTGGTCCTCCAGACTAGAGTGGATAAGCTAAAGGTTTTGGAATTTTTGCAAGCATGAGTCCGTGCCTCTGCCATCGGTGACTTTGGGAGCTAAATGACTCTGCCACACTATCTAGTCAGTAAGGAGATTGGGGGTTCAACTACAAAGTCTGTTATCACTGAGGTATGTGGAAAGTCTAACAGCACCTATTATAATTGATAAGCTAAGCAATGCATTATTTAGTGTCCATAGTTCTGTTTGTGCAGATTTGTCCCTGCAACAGTAGTAGAATGGATTGTCCTCCTATCCAAACCAAAAGTAAAGTAGTATCTTATTCTTTCTTGGTGGTCAATGTCATTCACCTTTTTATTGTTGGCAATGGTCAAAGCATAAACATTTAGAATACTTGAAAAGACATTATGGACAATCCCAGAGGACTGCACTCAGTGCATAGAGCTATTGCTGACTAGAATGGGAGTCCAATGGAAATGCCAAATGTGCAATCTTAGTTAGCTACACAGACAGACTAATAAGAATAATCTAGTAATACCACACGGAGTCATAGTCGAGGCAGGATAAGAATTTAGATCCTGTCTACAAGAAGATCAAAGACGATTTAGAAAAAATCGAATGAGGAACGCTAGGAAAAAATAAGTACTCTATATTAAAATTAAAACTTACTGGGGCCAGCAAAGGAGCCCTCGCCTGCCCGGTCCTGGCCTGCATCGTCAACAGCACCCTCCTCCTCCTCCTCCTGTGTCCTCCTCTTGCCCCTGAGGGAAGCTGATGTACAACATGAAAGAAAGAAAAACAGAAAACATGGATGATATTTCTCAACCAAATCAAACATTTCAAAAGAACTAACAAAATATTTTTGCGAAATAGCAAATAGGGAACGACTCCACGGGATATATTATTGACCAATCTCATGTGGTCGACTACGTTATTACTTTAGTATTGCTTGATTTGCGGACCGTCGAATTGGAAACTACCCTATGTAACTCACTAAACAAAGTACTAAAAAGGTTTGCCTAGGATTGGCAGGCAGCAGTCCGCAGCACGCAAAGTGACAGCCAAAGTCCATCGTGATTGAAGATCAGCGACAACACTAAAGTTTCCTACTACATTAACCAGTCATTAAAATACTCAAACTATTAATCCACCACCACTATTTCTTCTTATCGCCATGTGTACAAAGGAAGGACTGGACTTGAGTCTGTAGGGGCGGATTTAGAAGCCCCTTGCGGCTCTTTTGCTCCATTGTTGTGTGACTTTTGTGACGCAGCGACAGCACAAAAGAGGCGCAATGGTGCGGCGTATATTACCAACGTGACGCATATGGGAGATGCATCACGTTGTAAAGCCCTGCGCCAATAGGGGGCGTTCCGGCGCAAGGGAGGGCGTTCCTGCGCAGGAACGCATCCTAAAAGTGGCTGAGGGAAATCTACAAGATTTCAATCAGTCACTTTGAAGACAATGATGCGTGACTCAAACCCTGCGCCTGCTTGAAGCAGACGTACGGCTTGACGCAGCATTGGGGAGATAGGGCACCCCAGAGCATTGATGGAGCTGCACCATCGTTGCGACGCAACTCCAGCAATGCGCCGCCTTTACGGCACAGATGCGTAACGCTTTGGTGACGTTTTGGGCCCATGGTGCGCCGCATTGTAAATACGGCGCACCATGGGTGATGGTGGTGTGACGCACAATTACTGGCGCATCCCTGCTACTTTGCAGGGATGCGCCGGTAATTAAAAATCTGAACCTTAGTGTGTAGCATTACGCAGTTCTTTAAACTAGACTCATACATAATTTCACAGGCCAATGAAATGAACACAAAATCTAAAACAAATAAGCATAGTAGCAACACTACTGAGAAGAAGGAGAGCAGTGTACCTGAAATGCACAGAAGATTTTGAAATAAAATTTACCTACAATGTAATGAGCAGCATTATTGCTCTTGGTAAAAAACAAAAATGTGCAATAAAATAACACAGCAGGAGAAAACATAGTAGTAAAGAAATAGCTACTACTACTCACCAAGCCCGGGGATCTCAAGGCCAAGGAGGTCGAGCAGATCTCGCTCACGGGTCAGGACATCCGTCCAGCGGTGGGTGGCCTGGTTGTAGGTGCGCCAGACCCGAGAGTCGTGGTAAATGGCCTGGCACACCTTCTCCCACTGCTTCCGGCGCTCCCGGTCCCCGTACCCGGCACTGATCTTGCCGCCTCCCATGATGGTCCTGGGGAGGCGGCGCTGAACATAAAAAATGAGTTGGCCCACCTCCTCCGGGGTAAAGATCTCCCTGGGTACGACCTCCTCCCCCCTCAAACGCCCGCACAGGAGCCGGACACGGGGTGCAGGACCCTTCCCCTTCTCGTGATGCTTCCCGGCTCCCTTCACCATGGTCTGGGCGGAAAGGAATAAAGAAAATAGAATAGGGAAGAGAAGAAAAGAAAAGAGTTTAAAAAAGTAGTTTAAAATTAACCAAAAGTAGCAGTAAACACAAAAATATCGGGCTAGAAAAATAGAGGGATAGATAATAAGTAAAATAGATCAAAAAAAACTTCAAACAAGCAAAGGATGGCAGAGATTGACAGAGGATACAAAGACCATGCCCAGAACCATAGCAATGAATGAGAAACAAGATGGCCGCGCCCGTTCACGACCGCGCGGGTAAGTTCGCGCAGGATTTTCCTTGCGAACACGCGCGAAACTATACTGGCAAGCCGCAGACTTTGCGAGATTACACTTCGCGCCCGGAAACGGAAATACGTCAGGCAAACAAGATGGCCGCGCCCTTGAACGACCGCGAGGGTAACTTCGCGCCTTGCGCTACGAGCGGCTCGCAAAAACGCACAAAACCTTGCCAACTAACACGCCACAAAAAAACCAAATTGCATATTCGCACGAATTTGCGGCTTCCGAATCCGATCTCGCGCGTGTTCGCGCCCCGCGAATCCCGCGAAATTGCAGAAACACAAGTTTTTCAAAAGTTAAAGCACTCGGCAGGGGCAAGAGTTCAAACTCATCATTAGTAACAATTCCCTGTAGTGCTTCCTGACTGGGGCCCCTTCAGAATTCAGTTGCTAGTTGCAACAATTGTATGACCCTGCTCTGACCCTCACAGCAGGCTCATAGAATAGCTACAAGTAGGCCACAAAGGTCCTGGGGAAAAAAAATGCACTGCAACAGAAAGCAAAATTACAGATAAGGAAGCAGGTGCCAGACTGGAATTTTAAAACAGTGACACATTAATAAACTAACCCCAAATTAATTCATGTCAGTTGAAGCAGGGCTGGTGTGCTTGCTTTTCCCCCCCATAATCTACAGTAATGATGAACCAGAGGGTGGCATTGATGTAACAGAGGGTTGCAGTGGTGAAACAGAGGGTGCTGGGAACCTGTGATGATGAACCAGACGTAGAAACAACATAATCGCGACCGTTGCGTGCCGAAATGTAAGTTCGCAATTGCGAACTGGTACGAAACCCTCGCGAACTGGCAGAAATCCTTGCGAACACAAAAAAAATAAAATCTGCAAATTCGCAAGAATTCGCGGATTTTGCGGATTGTGAGTTCGCAAATCCGCAAAATTCGCGAACGCGAGATTCGCAAAATTCGCCCATGCTTAGTCGTATTGTCCGAAGATCCCTCATGCTTTTCATCAATGTGCAGGACTTTACTTGGGGGGGGGGGAGTTTAAACGGAACCAATGATCTGTTAGGAGGAAAGGTGCGCTGGTCCAGGTTAAGTTAACCATTTACCAAGTGACTATCAGCCAGGACCAATATGATGTTATTTGAGTCTTCACTTGTAAAACAACGCTTAGCATTTAGTATATCAGTTCTTATGATTGAACGGCATTGCCTCAAATGCCTCATCCAGTGGGTGGAATCGCCCATGTGTCAGGATGCTAACATTCTGTGCACAGGATTAACTTTATCACTTCATGTAGATGCAGATCATCGGAATCCACAGTACTATGCTGAGAATACAACCCCTCCTCCTCTTGGGGATTTTTCCTCAAAACCCAAGACCTCTCTACTGTGCCTAAGTACTTCCATTAATTGCAAACCATGAACATATTTGCCTCGGGGTTCAGGCTCAGCATCATCATCAATGGAGTCCAATCGAAGTTTATTTTTAATGAGGACTTCGTCAATGCAGCGACCTCGACCTCTTTAATCAGAGCTTGCAACTCAGAGTGTGATATTTGAAGAACCTCCTCCTCCTCAGTGGGAGGCTGCTCTTTATGATGCTGCGTATTCGTTACCTTTCTGCTATCCATCTCATCAGCAAGGTCTAAACGCACTGAAGGCAGCATTCTTCCTGATTTTAAGCATTGCTGGGCAACGAGATCCTGCTATCACGAGATTTTAACACCCAACAAGACAGTGCTGCCTCCCAAAGCAAAAGACACACAAGTGCTAGACGGCATGTGGAACAAATTAAACATTCACCCCCAGTCAAGAGATCTGGGTTAAATCCATCATTCTTTTGCTCACAATGCCCCCCCAGTTTAGAGCAAGCCATATGCAAATCAGTCTTGACCCTGCTCCTCATGGGAACAGTCCAGCCCGAACTGCCAAGCCAGGTCCTCCCTGGACCAGAAACAAGCATCCTAGGACCGTTTTGGGGTTTCACCTATAGTGTAGTACCTATATTGCCAATAGGCTCTGCGCATTGGAATAATATATCCTGTAGAATTGACGTAGGACTTAGGTCGACTAGGTCTCTATCGAATATATTAAACTTAATAGTGAGTTACAGCTAACTTAGAGGTCACTAAAAACTTTCTCGAATAAACAAGAAGGGATTAGTTTCTGACAACTGCATAAGCATGACAACTTTGTTTCCCCAAGATAAAAAGTATCTTCAGAGTCGTGGAAACAATAGATAGATATTTTACTCAGTCAATCGTGCATGCTTCGTTTTACCAGAGGTGCAGAGAAATAGAGAGACGGGCGTTTTCAATAAAAAGTATTTATTGAACAGTCTTCTT